>NW_017173325.1:30329-57618 GCF_001652005.2 Ceratina calcarata | reverse complement strand
TCGCAATTTTGAAAAAAAAAATTTTCGTCAGCGTCAATACTTAATTGGATATCTCCTTCTATACTTTTTATCACTTAGCTATTTATTATTAGCATTATTCTTCCGACGTCTGATTTCTTTTTAATTATAGGAAATGCATTTTTCTAAGGTACATAAACTTTTGGGATTGACTGTATAGCCAATACATCCTTAAATAATAACAGCTTGCCCTTGCATACATTTATTATAGACCGGGCGTTCGTAACCCAAAAAATGGAACAATTTTTTACAGTCTGCCATTGATAAGGGAAGTATTTACAGCCACAAGCTGTAGATAGATGTACTTAAAAAATCTTCGTTACGTGTTAATGCATACTTAAACATTAATTTTAGTTAGCAAAAAAAAAGGAGTTTCTTCAAACAACTTTTTATAGTCTGGTATATGATATGCGTATTTTTTGATATAATAAATAATTCATAAATTAATAATTCATAAATTAATAACGTTAATTGTGCGAACGCAAAATAGTCGGCGTCGCCGAGCGACGATTATTAAAACAATATATCAATCTGAGCGAATTCATCGAATCATTGAAGGAAATATCGCTTCGTCAGTCGATCTCAACGATCGGAAGGCGTACAACGTGTAAGAAACGACGATCATTATCCTTGATTTTTGCCCCAGCCAGGGAAGAGTGTAGGTAGCAGAGTCGCGAATTAATACGCCGCGGATGACATTGCGCGATTTCAGCTTCGATCTTCCCGCGTTAAGTGACATTTTATTTGCTCCTTATCAATTTTATCGTCATGATTTAATTTTCTTCAATCCAAGTCTTCTGCGACTTGTACGGCAACAAATTCCTTTCGCCAGTGTCATCCTTGATAATAATTCATTATCCTGTCGCACTGATAAATACGTGCAAATCATTATAACAATTGTTTAAACAAACTGAATCAATGAGATTGTTTGAAATAATTCATTATTTACTGATCTTAAGAAAACCTTCGAAGAATGAGCGCTGTATACAAGTAAATCAGTGCCAAAGTAGAAAAGTATTTTAATAACATCATCGTACACTGCGTGTATACTCGTTACGTTTATTTAATAATTACCAGTCGTCCTTGCCTACTGAAGGCAAAATTTTATGGTTGTTGATTGAATAATTATACCAGCATATTCTCGTAAGAATATTTTTTGTAATAAAGATATCGTCAATTAACGCAACGAGAATAATTACGCAAATAACTTTTGTAATCGTGTGTCCTTTGGATTAAACGACTGAAGAAATTCTTCCACCTGCTCGAACCAGGCTTCTTGTATAATCCAGGATTCTTAGAAACGTCTTGAATAAATATTACTATAAATTCTGCTTCACACGCAGTTGCGTTAATTAACATTTTAAATCTAAGCGATTCATTTTGCACAAAATCAGGAATTTGCAACAGTCCATGGAAGTGAGTTAGAATAACCGGATCAAAGACCACCAACGAGTGCTGCTGCTATAAACTATGTCCCGTAGTTCCTTTAATCAAGCTCATCGCATCAGCCGCTACTGATAATCATCAATTTCACGGAGCGTCGCGGAACACGAGTAGGGCGACCGGTATCGCGAGCAAAATTGCACCGTAGAAAAATTAACGCTCTCAGTAATTGCCTCGTCGTCGCTAGTTTTTACTCCGTTTCCAGCGACGCACGACATGCGCCGACCACGCGCGTCTCGACAGAATCAATGCGATCCCTCGAAGCCATATGATATACATATTATCTTTCTTCAAGATTTCGAAAAATGCTTCAAATAAAAGTCGTATGTATTGCTATTTCCTGCAAGAAATGTCGTATGGAATTTTCTTCTAACTCGTAATCGGTAATTAATCGACACTTTATTGGTACTGGCAAAATCCAGCTGTTCCCCTGCCGGAACGGCAAAAATTTCGTTTTCCCTCATATTAGAAATAGAATTCGATGTGTCCGCTCGACAGTGTGAATGTTTGGTATCTGTGTGCATGCATGAATGATTGTACATGATGTGTCGCAGTATGAACATGTATATAAGCATTAAAATATTATATTAACTGCAAGAGCTTTTCTAATTTCGGTGCAACGTCCATTGCCCCAGCTCTACTCGAATACTTTAAATAGTTCTAAACCGTTGAATCAACCGTGAGTTCTTTTTTGTATTATAATATGTGGTATCACGCTGGCGATAATGACGCTAATAGATGTGATTCTGGAGAGGTGGAAGAGAAACGCCACGGGATTTCTGTTGGAGTTCAATGATAAATCAGTAACAGGTCGAATTATGAATTCTGAGTTGGAGGAGAATAACAGATCTCGTGAAATGCGATTGTTCATCAAAAGAGGCATAGGCGAATTTTATACCCTTTATCTTCTTATAATAAAGCGTGATACTATTAACGTTAATTAGAAACAAGTATCAAATGCGATTTTAATTTCATTGATGACGATAAACGGTATTTACATGAAAATGAAGAAAATAAAATAATGACACTATAATCTTTTTGAAAACATAATAGGACATAATTGTAGAATACTTGACGATCGGAAAAAGTCAAGTTAAGACAGAAAATTTGTAGTTTATTCTCTGAGCAGGTACATGCGGACGCAAAGCGAGCAATAGGAGAAGCACGCAGTGCAAGCACACGGACGACGGGTGTTGGAAACTAGTGCAGAAGGTCGTTGGAGGCCGTGATTTTCAGGATGGCTGTGTGTGAGTCACGTGTCGCGCAACCGCTGATCGTCGACGGCATACGTCATGTAGACGGCCCTCGTGATTCCAATCACGTAGCACGTGAATAGAAATTTCTATCAGCCTGGATGGGGACTTCCTCGTGGGGCTCTGACCGGTCATGCGACCACTTTAATAATTCACCATTTACCTCACGATTAAAAGCCACTTACGCGTTCGCCGCGTCCAGCAAAAAAGCCCGTTTCACCGGAACGCGAACGCGGCTTTTTCCGTTCTTTTCTTCTTCCATTTTCCTGTTCTTCTTTCCGTTGTATCGCATAAAGGAACAGGAAACTGTAATTAACGGTTTTTATAACGTCAAATAATTCCAGTACTGAAATCGGAGGAATGGTCTATTGAATAAAAATCATTCAGCATGTTTGAATAATCATTATTAGAGATGTTATTATATTCAGTGAATTTTCACCTGTCGTGTTTTACAGAAATTTTGTCAATACTTTGATGTCCATTAATCGGTGTTTCTATACCTGAGAAAACAACCGCGGTATACAAAGTACGGATTACGACCAATTTGTTTACATCAACAGCTGTTCTCGCCCGAAAAAGCCGTGCAGTAGCTTTCACCTACGTAATTATCGTCGCGCACGAAAGTTCGTACTACTCTGCTTTATCATTTTGTGTCGGGCAGCATTAATCACGCGATTATTATTAATTCCGTGTAATTGTCAGTATCGGGTTATATCGGGCCGAATTACAATAATTGGAAGGCCACCACCGACCGGTTGGTAATAGTGACGGTAATTGTAGATCGAGATGGAAGCGACCAATCGAATATTCGTAAAAGGATACAAGAAACCACGTGTACTCGACTTTATAGCTAAAATAATTGTATCCTTGTTTTCACCAATTAAATATCGAAATTCAATTTCCAAAGACGATTTTCAAATATTGGAAACCGTGTATCAAGCTGGATATTAAAAAGAAGAAAAATAAAGAAAGACTTAAGAAAAGAATAAGAAAGAATTTTCATATATTGAAATAAAAAATAGCTAGGATTGAGATATTTAACCAGAATTTTTCCAGAAATTTTTAAATTAAATTCCGACTGGTACCATTCACAGAAATCTTCTGTTCTACGCAAACAATTTCCACGATTTCTCCAAAGCTTTCTAAGGTCGACGCAAGCGCCTACTTTTGCAAGTACTCACCCGGCCCGGAATTGTTCTCACGAATTTCTGGGACTTGCACCGGGAATATCAATCAGTCCCGGGACCACACGACGCGCATACCTATACGCCTCGTAGCATTTTTATTTTATATACCCGTAACGTTCATGTTTCGAGGAATCGTCGTCGCGTCGTAACCCTTTCATGGCTTTTCGATTTTTAAGAAACACGCGTCGTCGACGATTTCATTGAACCGATCCTTGAGCGACTTGTTGACATCAAGTTGAATCAGTATGATAATAGAATTCATATTACCATTAATATTCCTTATAACATCTATCCGTCGCCCGATCCATCATTCATAGGTCAACATATTATTTTTTTATAGGCGTACTAAAAATCATTGATACCGTACGCAATTAAAATACCAGCTAGTGATTGTACGATTTTATTACGCTGAGCAAATAAACGATTCGCCGTGCAGTTTTTGCTCGAGAGGGATCCGGCTTCATTCACAGAGATAACCTGGCTTCGTGAGAGACCGCGGTGTTTCTTGTTGGACACGGAAAACGCGTTTATGCACGGTGAACAATCGGTTCCCACAGACACGTTCCCGAGGTGTTTGATTTTCGATTTATCGGACGGGCAAAAAGTCGCCGGTTAATCGCGCGGTTCTCTACCGATCGACGAACACGCCCACGGACGATTCCTCCTTTTCCGCAGCTTCTCGGGATCGAGTTTTTTCTCCCCTGCGCGAACGGAAAGAGATCCCCTCGTCTCCTCCCGGTTCGTGATCCGTGGCGAACGGTTTTTACGTCCGGAGCACCGATCCTATAAATATTAATGCGACCGTGAATCGGTGGTAAGTAACAAGTTTTTCGACGACCGCCAATGACATTTTATGGGACCTCACACACTTCTCAAAAAGCCTGGCTGCAATTCGATTTCAGAAGAGTATGATTCGAGGATACGTAAATCGATTTTTATCGTCCCCAGATATTGGATTCGAAATAAGCAGTAAAGAACTATGGAGATTGCGTTGACGCAAGGATGTAAAGCATTTCAGCAGGAGGAAAATATTTTGCATTCACGTCATGATGACACGAGACGGAAATACGAGAAATGCCATGGATAATAGAGTCCACGCGAGAGATGTTTATCTAAATAGATTTGTGTCTCCTTCTCCCTCTGTCGTTTTTATTATTCTTCTACCGAAATCTAAAAGTAGAGATCACGCAAGCGAGGCATTTAATTTATTTTTCAAAGAAGTAATGCTGTACCGTTATCCTTCAGTTAATGTTCATTCTAATTCAATTTATTCGAAATCTGTAATTAACCTACTTTTTGCTGCAACACATAAAATCAGTAATTTCAATTTATTTTATTGAGTATCTCGTTTCTTTGTAACAACACTTTTTATGTCGAATATGATGTTCTCTACAAAACGTTCCTCGATAACAATAAATCATCGATCGCATTCAAAGCGACCGGACGGCTTGTTGTAATTCACGGAACATCGGTAGCCCGTTCCGTAGAGAGTGGCTCGTGGTACGTGCATCAACCTCGAGCAAAAGCAACAGCAGGAGCGAGAAGGAGGAGAAGAAAGAAGAAGTAATGTCTACGTGTAATGATAAGCGAGGGGGCAAGGAGAGGACAAGGACGAGGTGGAAAAAGGCGTGGAAGGGGTCGAAAGCGGAAGGGAACGGGGCGCGATCGAAGCGAGCGAGCGAGTAAGTAGAAAAGGCGAGGCGAGGCAACCTCGTGCCTCGTGGACAATGGCCACACCGCAGGGCTATGGGAAACCGCGGTGTGAAGGCATGTGTTGTTTTCTCGAGGCCGTTGGAGGACGTGTCGCGGCTCGCATCGTCAATTTGCCTGACAAAAGGAAACCACCGTGGCGCGGACAGGATGCGTGACCAACCGGATTCCCGGCGATGCGACGCGACGCGACGCGATGCGATGCCTGGAATCCGTTCTTCCGACTGTCCGAACTTTCTTTCGATCCAGCCCCCACGATATTCTAATAACCCATCCACGGAGACGTCCCGTGAAATCCGACCGACTCGATGCACGGGATTACTCACAGATCCGTCTGAGCTGTGTGTGCGGGCCGCTTTGATACGCCGATAATCTCTCTTTAATAGTCTCTTTCCTGTCTTCGTTTTTCGGTCATCTTTTCTCACTTTCTGGTTCCTGGTTCGCTCGGGTCTTATGTTAGTTCGTTTCTGGATGACTAGTCGAAACTGGCGTGGCTTTCCGAGAGGGTTCGTTTAAGATGACGAAGTTTTGCAGAGGACGAATCATTAGAATTTGCAAATCAAATTCGTAGAAATCATTCACTACAGCTTATGAGAAATTGGCAATGATTACACGTTGATAGATAAATTAAGAACAATTTCTCATTGACTCTCCAGTTCTTCGACTGATAAATTGGAAATTATTTATAGCATGTTATGAAGGTTTCACAAAATCGGTATATACCTGTTCGAAATGAAATCGTTTTCAAACTTTATGTTCATAAGAGAGAGCTTACAACCGTCCATCGGAGAGCATTCATTTAAGCAGCCGTGCATAAATCTTCCCGGGGCCGCTTCGTGCACACGCTTCGAGATCGGGTTTCACATTGTAACGTCTTGTACGTTGAAAATTTCACGAGACGCGCATATTAATTTTTTTCGCTGATTTTATCGATCCTTTTAAACGGTCGCGTTATAGCCCGGGGCGTCGCGAGACTCAGTCATTACAATCTGAGTTGAGTGATTGCTAATTTCTCGGCGCGCATCCCTTTAGCCTTAGTTGAATTCTCGTCATTTGCATACATATTTTTAATTATTAATCAATTTTAGAAATGCAAACGTGAATATATTACGATATGAACTCAAAACGAAATTTATTACAATAGTAATGAATATGTTTACAGAATTATCAGTTTTAAAAATTCAGAAGTGATAGGAAATTTGTTACGTGACCGAAACAGACCGGATGAAACTTTTACAACATTGTGGAAGATGAGTTTTAAAACATTTCTTTAATAACATCCATAAAATTGAATATTCATTTTAACCGCGGATCGTGCAGTGCATCTGAAAAATGAAGAATATGTCGCCATCCAAAATTCGAATAAAGTTAATAACGATGTATATAATCGCTCATTGCTGCGTAATGACTGCCATAAATTGAAAATTACTTTTATGTACCTTGGGCCTTGTACTTGCGGAAGTACACTAAGAAGTAAAAGTCTTTCTTGAAAATTTTGTATAATAATGGCAATTATGGTACGATATTGAACATTCAATAGTTCGCTTCTTTTTTTTCTACCACTTTTCTGATAATCATCACTGACGATGCAGTCATTGCATCTTGTAAAGTATTATAAATAATACATACATTCGTCTAATACAAAAATTCTTCAATAATATTATTTTTATCCTTTCATGTAAGATCTTGTATTATATTTCATATATATTCTGCACAATTTCGGATTCTGCATAAATTATATTAATTCTGTTCAGAACAAATTGACTGAAAGCCATAAATAAACCATAAATAAACACCCTGTGATGTAATATTCAGAAGACGTGCATTCACATTACTTAACGAAAATGTCAGTGCAATTTTGCGAATGCTTTTCTCAACCACGTCAATTAAACAAGAAAATGCTTATTGCTCTGCACGTCGTTACAAGGCGTACAATGTATGTATGCAAATAACTGGCCGGCTGCAAATGTTACGTTTTCACTTGCCAAATTTACCATAAATGGTGACTTCGGTTCGGGCCCCGTACCTCAATCGTACAAATCATACGGTAAAAAGGCAATGACACAAATACAGCGATGGAAATTCTGGATTCGGGCGCAGGGTATAATATTTGTGAATTACGATAAGTACGTGAGATCGATGCATCCCGTCTCGCAATCCCGAACACGTTTCAATCGTCCAGTAGTTCCAGTTGCGAAAACTCCCAATAATAAATTCGTCTCGGCTACCACGCAGACTGTCGTGCCTGTTTACGTTTCCTGAATCCTTAATCGTATTCACGTATAATCCGTTTACGACTTTGTTAATTAACACGACACACAGTAACGTTTCAACTGCCAATCAGTATTTCGCCGTCTGGATTGTAAATTTTTTTATCAAGCATATAATATAATTTTATGCATACGCATGAATATATAAAAGGGTAATAATTTATCTTTCTGCTTTATTTCTTTTGTCTCGAAAGAATATTTAATTCCATTCTAATTCATAAATACATTTTGTTATATGATGGAAAAAATATTTATTAAATTGTTCCATCCGTCAATTTCCGTAATATGACGATTTCATACGTCTATTGTGAACACATTCGTGGCTCCAATACTGTGTGCCTGGCGTAGTCAGAGAGGGTGGGTTAAGTATGATCCGGGCAAGAGGAGGTCGAACGACAGCCGGATCGTGGCAGGCGTAAAGCGCAGCACACGAGCAGCACACGAACAGCACGCACAGCTTTCGGGATCCCTTGTACAGTACTGATTGTGAGATGATGCCCTGAACGCGTCCCTCCCCATTCTACGGCCATGGCACGCCGGCAAAAGGAGGCGAAGCCCCTAACGAGCCGGAGAAGAATGGGGCCCCGATTCAGGGTGGCTACGACACACAACACTTGCGCAGCTTTTCTGGCCCTACGTCGCCACGGGGTGGATCGACGTCCAAGGGGGACCCTTCTTCTTCACGTGGCCCCGGTCGGGTTTTCAACACGGGAAGACTCCGATCGACCGGTTCCCACGAACGGAGACACACCACCTGTGCGTCGGAACGAGGACGAACACGGCTACCCTGTGCAAACGAGCAATCTCCGAACGAGAAAGGGAGAAAGGGAGTGTGTCGTGATTCGGGCCTAATTTCGAGGACGCACCCGGCAGCACACCCTGCGCTAGGGGGGCGTTAAACGATTTGCTCCGGGTTAGATCGCCCTTTGACCATTCCATCACATGCAGTTTCACATAATTCAGGCAATCGCACATTTTTTATTATTTCCTCTTTTGAATCTGTGACAGTGTTTCTTAACGATTTTTAATGAATTTCATTAACTTTGAATTGGAATTAGGATTTGGGAAAAAGGACACAATGAAATGCATTAGACAATTTATAATATTAGATTTTCAGAGAAGATTTCCCATTATCTCAGCTACCTTCCTCCTTCGGAAAGTTCCTTAAAAAAGATCTACGCTTTATCTCGTCCCAGAAAGAGACATTCTTTAAGGAATTATCGCCGAATCCGTGTTATAACTTACGACTGTCGTTCGACGGCGTGGCTATTCCTTTAATGGGAAACTAAGGAAGAAAACGGCGGTATAATTAAGACTCGAAACGCTAATGGACACGATGGGTGGAGGCAAGGGTGGAGTCGGGCCAGAGCCGGTGTCGGCTTATACGTTTAAGCAAAAAACACGGCGCCGCCTGTTCGAAAAAGGGAGAAATATCGTTTATCGTAGAATGATTGCGCCTACAGCCGGAGTGCTCCTTTGCGTTTAACCGGTAGCGGTTGTTAATTAGTCCCCCGTCTCGTTTGAGTTCACCGATCAGCGGCCAGCCGGTGAAATAAAACCTCGCCTCTCTACGAGATTTCCGCCCTATCCCCGTCGAAGGACGACTTTTTTCAACATCATCCCTATCTGCATTTCAATATTATCCACAGTCTTTCCATTCTTACCGCGAGTCTCGATCGCGTTCAATTTGCAATTAATTAATCTCCCGCCGGATCACCGGCGTTTGATTCTCGGTTAAGGGGTGGTCAGATTAACGAGATCCGATCCAATCATTAATTGGTGTCACCTTTTCGTGATCTATTACATGACACTATAATCGTATCCATCGCAATTTGTTATGTTAAGTCAATTTTACATGGAATACTAATTGCTTATTTCATTAAATTTTGTTGTATTTATTAAAACAAATGTTATTGAGTTTAAAAAAGTTATGGAATCCTTTAATGTGACACAAGCTTATCGGTTCAGATCTGACTTTATCAATCTTGTGATCTTGTGCTAGTTTCGAATCGGATTATAATCGAACACGTTTGTAATTCGTTTTTTCTATCAAGCATCGTTTTCTCGTTTGCGCGCGACCATTTTTCGGTTACGGCTGTGGAAAGCCGGCTTATCGCGCAAGACAGAAGAGTTAAAAATAAAGACTGAAGCACGCGGAGCTCGGCAGGGGACCGTTGCACGAGTAGCCTTTCAGTCAACATCGACGTTAAATCGAGTAGATGTGTACGCGAAGCAGGTGTCTGCTCCGAAACCGGTGAGAGGGAACCGGGCCGGGAAGAGAATGATGAGACACGATTATCAAGAAAATAACGGTACGCGGGCATCGGCCACGGCGAAAAATGCGAACCGCGAAAATTGCATCTCTCCGTCTCCCATTTTCTTAAGGAAACTGCGTAAATATAATGCTAACGATTCACCATAATTCCGGGTAAATCTTATGATTTTTTTCACAAAAGTGTCATGAATTTATAATTTTTTTGTGTAATGTTTAATAGCGATTTTTCATGAATTGCAGGAAAATCCTATTTCGAAATATTAATTAACCACGAGAAATACACTAAGATAATTTATCTTTTGAACATTACATTACACACTAACGGTCCACATTAATTACACAAAAAAGGCAGCGGTTACTCGTGGAAAAATTGCAATCCTGCTGAATTCAGTTCTTCCTCTAAAGTCGTAAAGAAACGCGGGAACGGGAATGGCGACGAGAACCACAAAATCAGATGATCCCATGAAGCATTCCGTTGTTATTTCTTACGGCACTGTTTTTTTTCATCGATTTCATTACCGCGTTGAATTAATGACTCGGAAACCGTGCGGGTGTCGGAGATCGGCGTTTCTGATTCGTCCGCGTGTTCTGTAATGGTGCATTAAGCCGAACGGATTCTGTGTCTACTCGGCGAGGCGAAGTTAACACCGTAGATCGCGTAGCAACACCTGTAGAAATAAGAAGGGGCTAGAACTCCGTACTGTTAATGGGTGTTTATTCTCAACTCGCGATCCCCTTCATTTGAAAATACGTGAGCCCGAGATTCGACGATTCACTTCCATCAGCCTTGATATTAATCCGTGGTCTGTAGAAAAGATCAGATCGTTAGATAGAGTTTCATTCGTGGTAGAATTGATTGGCGTCGGTGCTCCTTTGTTCGGTCGAGTGGCTCGAAGAATTTTGATGACTGTTTTGGAATGTAACCCTTTAATCGTTTCGGCGTAACTTTGAAGTCTCTCATCTATTTATTGCATCTGATATTATAATTTTGAAACGAAAAATTTTTTAGGAAAATGAACGGCGCACGACTCTTCTAAATGGTAATTGAAAAAAGTACAAATTACAAATAATCGCCGGCCAGGTTTCTCCTGCATCTTCTTGCGACGTTCAACTTCTAACGACGATTTCACCGCGGATGGATACCCGTTACCTGGTGAAACGTCTTCATCACGACTGGGTACGGCTCGTAACGGTGGGATCACGAGTCCTTTGATGTGCGCCGCGGTCGCGCGACAAGCTGGATTTTTAATTCGTCGAACCGGTCAACTTGCACGGGACACAACGACGGCGTATCTCGATTTAATTATCAACCAGCTATCCGCTTGTCCGCCCGGTCGATTTCGACGAATTCGCTTGTTCGACGGCCAACGCGGTGACTTTCACCTCCGCCAGATTGAGAGGTAAGGCCGAGTTTAAAGCTTTACGTAACGAGAGACCTAGTCGCACGAGACCAATTAATCAGAAGGGAAGAGAGAGAGAGAGAGAGAGAGAGAGAGAGAACGAGAGAGCGAGTCTCGTTTAAGTCGTCGTAACACGCGTACAACCTGCCAACAACAATCTGTCCAGGCTTACGTAAAATCTACACTCCATTAAGCATCGGGCAATTCGAACGGAATTCGAACTTTTTGTCCTATCTGTTCGCACCATTTTTTCAATAATTATACATTCAATAATTTAACAATAAATGAACGTAACACAGGTAGAACTTCTTTGTCACGGATTCGAACAGATCAATGAATATCGTATCACGTATAATGCTACTTTCAATTAATGTATCTTTCTCTGACTGTGTAATGTTAATTTGAAGATATCTTTCTATCTTTCCTCGTTAATGACTCCAATTTCCGTTTTTTGAACAGGAAAATGATTAAGAAATTATCTGATTGGTAATTTCAGCAATTACTCGAATACTTGCGACTATTTAATTAAATACTAAGTAGTAGCTTTTATGCAGGACTTATTTTTGATAAAAACTGAGATATTGGAATTACTTCAAAATATACACTTTGTTTGAATTCAGCTTGTTCGAACGTGATAAGATGGGAATGGAATGAAGTCTTCGCTTTGAAAGGAATTTTATGAGTACCAGTGTAGCCGGAATTATAATAGCACCCGCATGTCGCGATGCAAAGAACCTTGTCCTTATGTGATGAGATTTGTTTGCATTGAGATTAACTTGCAGGCTGCAAGCAGTTCTCTTCTGCAAGTCGATGATGGTTAATAAATTATCAGTCTACTGGCAGTTTACTTGATACACAGTTTCACGAAATACAAAACAATTTTGATTAAATTAGACACCCATTAAGCGATTATTAATAGGAGCGAAGCATTCTTTATGCAGTATTTTTTGCTGAAAATGGTCACTGGAAAATTTTGGTTCACTCGTCTATGTTACACCCAGTATAAACTTGAATCGGATAGCGTGCAATGAACGCCTATAGGCGTCACGGCAAATAGGTCAGTTGGGCTATGCTTGGATGGAAGCGTGCGATTGTTATCGACTGTATGGCTTAACGTCGAAAGGGTTAGGTTGGACGATGCATCGGGTCAAGTGGTTTCGTTACGGTTGCTTTACATTTTTCGCGGTTCATTACGACTGCCAATTCACGCTACGCTAATGCGACGCTGCATTCAAACACGTATTCGTTAAAATCGATTCGTTACAGACGTCTGATTTATATTTAAGTATTATACATTAAAGAATTATTTTTTTAAATAGTTCCAGATGAATTCAAAATCTTTTTTTTATTTTAGTAAATTAATTAATATTTTAAATATTATGTAAAGCTTTTCGTCGTAATATTAATTATACAAATACTTGAATTTCTAAAAAGTAAATAGCACCAAGAGGTGAATGCACTCAAAAGAATAGTGATCGATAGAATCATATATAGACCTATACTACTGTAGAACTTTGCCGCAGTATCTGAAGTAGGTAGCGTGTTGGCAGTAGTCATTAAAGTAACGAAGTTTTGACACTCTTTTAAACGAATGCCAACTCTACTGCATTGCGTGAATTTCAATTAAAACTATGTCTCAAGCGAACTTTTAAATTTTAGTAATGAACGTAACATAAGAATTGTTTTCGTGTCTGACTTCTTTCTGCCATTACTACTTTCTTAAACCAAGGCAATTATTTAAATCACATTATGCGTATCCTTCATGATTACCCCCTTTGCCTTGACCTCACGAGAGACCCTGCTAAAAAATCACTGCTAATTAGATACCCATCATGCACCGGCAATTTTAGCATACCGTGTATACAGAAATGAGTTGAAAAAAAAAGAACGAGCAGCCATCACGCGAGCACAACCACCCAAGTTTTGTGCTGCAACGTGAACATCCCCTTGGACGCTCTCACAGATTTACTCAGAGCTACGTCAACGAAGAAAGAGACGAAGCACTCGAACGAGGGAAGAGGAAGATCGCGAAGGAAGGAAATAAGGAAAGAGGATCGTCGGTGGCATTGGCGTGGTGGCAGGGTGCCGGCCGAGATGAGGGCAACAATATGGCCCGTGCTCGGTACAATAGCCTCGTATTATGTGCACAACAAGCGACGATGGGGCCACGCTAAGGTTACATTACCGGGACCAGGTTGGCTCCTCTGCCGCACAAAGAGGACTCACGGCTCGGTGCACAATGCGATCAGGAAGAGCGGCCCAGAGAGCACAGAGAGAAAGAGCGAGAGAGACGTGCACGACGCCTCTGTGTTCCCACAATAAGAGTCGCGCGTGTACACTAACGTCCACAAGCCATACCGGCACTCTCAAAATCGACGTCTCAAGAAAAATTAAATCAACACTCTTAAACAGTCGCTTCGCTAAATGCATTTCTACAATCGCCTTACCATTCGTCTTGTAAATAATAAGAAACGATTGGAATGGGGCAAAAAGATGACACGACGCGAGTGTACTTTGATTTATCTAATTTTCTTCGTCATCTCCCCCTTTACTTGTGAACAATAGTGTACTCATTGAACCGTGCGTGCACGTATATCCACGTCCACCGTGCCGTTCGCAACGCGTGTTCCCGTTTGCGCTCGCTGGTGGGGAACGCCGGGCTTCCAGGCCTGAGAATCTTCCCACGTTTCTCGTAGCACGAGCCAAGGAGTGTATATACGAGGCGAGGAGGAATTTCGGAGGCGAGGCTGCCCATTCTACTGCGGCGAACACCACCGCACCGCACCTTGGCGAACCTTGCTGCCGGGGGTTCGACGAGGACGACGCTTGCTCGCCTCACAGCGCCGCGCCGGGTTGCGAAGCGGACGGGAGCGAGACCGAGCGATCTACAACTGTTTTCGGTGCCGAGGATCGAGAGGAGAAGAGGGAGAGAGCGCACAGTGCGGAAGCGTTTCGTATACCAGCAGCACGTTCCGAATTAGCGTCGCTGAACTGCTGCTGCTGCTGTTGCCGTCGTCGTTGCTCCGCTGCCGGCATCTTTTACACCTTCTCTCCCGTGATTCCGTGTGCCGGCCTGATTATCTCGCCCGCCGTGAGAGAGAGGGGAACCCGACGCGTCTGCACGTCGCTGCTTTTTCCGTAAACATGCTCCGAAAGCGTACGATGGCTCGTCCGTGGACTGGCTTCGTTCGACGATATTGATTGCATCCCCTCAGGTAACTCTCCCCGGCTCTTTCTCGCTCGTTCCATCTCCCTCCACCTCCTCTGCGCAATCCTCTCTTACGTGCATGTGCAGTATATGTCTCAAAAATCGTTTTTATAAATCCTTTTTCAGTTTTAATTTCATCAGAGAATGAATCAAGGCTTCTTTGTACTTAATTCTGTTCTTTGAATAAAATTCAATTTCTCATTTAATTTGTGTTTATACTTGCAATTACAGATAGATACTTAAAATGCACATAATTAAATTCTGCATTTGTAGATCAATACTTGACTCATAAACATTTAATAAACAAACTGCAAAAATAGAATAGCATTAAAAATGAATTTTGTAGAAACTGTGTAAGGACGTTCGTGGTGAAATCAAAGACGAACAGGTCTAAATTCGATGCGACAGAGTATCAGAGTTGTTAATGCAATTAATGATAAACGGAGTCCGTACGACATCTCGATGATAGCGGCGTGCCATCGCGGATAACGCTCGTTTCGCAGAAGCTTAGCAGGCACACGGTCGCGTGCGCGCGGCTGCGCAAGTCACCACTACATCCGGCTCGGAGCAATCAGTGTAATTATCCTACCGGTCTCTGTGCTGGTACAACTCATGCTAATGTAGTCGTTCTCGACGTCCGCGACATTACCTATGTCAATCGACCTGGAAAAGAAATTATAATTCTCAATGTGATCAGTCTCGTTCGCTGGATCTCTCTCAATTGAAACATGTCTTCATAAGAATACTAGAAACCGAGACGTGCGCCTGCTTAGAATTGTTATAAGGAATCATGACTCGCAATCATTTATTAATCACTTAAACTCATATTGAATCGAGTATAAGTATTAAAGTATGTCTGAAATTCAGAAGATTACTAAGGCGTTTGTCATCGGATTTTATTTAAATTTATCACCTGTAAATGAATCACCGACCCTCGGTTAAATGAAAGCCGCGTTCTTGCTTAGTTCGCTGGATTTCGTCGGGTTAAAATTACGACGGTGATCGAGGCGGGCATCGATGCGAACGCAAATTAATAATAAGTACGTGACACATCAGTACGCGAATGACGAAATTAATTCAGCGTAACCGAGGAGTGCGGCACAATGCCAAAACGGTCGCGAAAATATATTGTGTCGACTTCACCGCTATTGTATCCGAACACGCCGCCTGTCATAGATAATAGAGTTCTCTTCTGCGTCTCGCTATTTATCGGAGTGTAACCAGCGAATCGAAGGCGGAGTGCGAATGCGGACGATCGTACAAATTTTGTGGCATTGTGAAATTTCATCATTCCTCCTGTGAGTAGTAGTGGGATTTATTTAAATAGGCGCACAGATGAAAGGTAACGAATCTTGACATGTTTCTTCACTTTTGTGTATGCATATAGCTTGGCAGTGCTACTTGCTATCAATTATTGACAAAATAAAACTGCGACGCGTGATTATTATTTTCGTTTCGCAACATTTAAACCTTGTAAACTCTATTTTAAAATATGCATCAATAACATCTAATTCGACACAGAAAAAGACGTGAGCCGAAGTGACGATGGTCCAAGCCGCCACTGGCCATAATTATAACACCGGGGCGTCGAATAAATTCTTTATAAGCGAACCGTCTATATCTGGACAGAGAATCTCGAATGCGATCCGTTCCACCGATCGGTGAATAATCAGCGGTTTCGGGTCGAAAGAGGTTCCGAACCGATCCTATCGGCGACGAGGCTGTTGCTTTAAAGAGACATCACTCGGACCTGGAGGCTCGCCTTCGGCCCGGAGCCACAGCCGCTCGTAAAACGTAGCCGATCGGCAGTTAAGAGGCAGTGTATACCCAAGGCGACAAGCGAATTCTTTAACGAACGATAGACGGACGCGAGCGGCGGCGACGATCGTCGCGGCCGATCTCCGCTCTCGCAGTTTAGAGGCAAAGCCTCGTAAATACTCGAGACGCGTCGCGCCGTGGCCCGCTCCGATCCGTGTTTGGCTTCACCGGCTTCCAAAAGGGCTAAACACTTCGTTAAGTCCCGCAAGCGAAACCAGTCCCTCCTCGGGTGTCCCTCGCGCGCCGATCATTAAGATCGTACGCTTAATTCGAAAAATCGGCTGCCGATCCGGTCGATCGCGGCAACTTGAAAACCGGTTCGGCCCTTTTCTAATGCCAAACGCGCCTCGTCCTCGTACCAGAGGGAACTGGTTCTCTTTCGATGATAAATGGTCAATGAGAGGATGGAAATAATTGGAGTTTGATCGTTGTATACGAGTCTGGACCGGTGCCAACTATTCTGCGACCCGCGCGACCGATTACAACATGGAATTCTTCCAATTACTCATCGGCAATTAAAAATACTGTGCCGATCGAAACTGAAAAATTATTTCTCTTTCCACATTTTTATCTACGTATAATGTTAGAATCGAGTGAAATTATCAAATATAATATTTCTCCATTGCATCTGCGCGACGTCTTAATATAAACGCTGGACCATTTTTTCTGAACAAAATAATCATGAAGTCATAAGGATTTATTTGTTTAATCTTCCCATATTTAAAAATGTGAAATACGAGAGTAGCCCGACCCAAATATTCCCGTGCTGGTTCGAAAGAGGACAAGCGTGACTATTTCAATTGTTCTACATCGAGTATAATAGAAACTGGTCCAGCGACGCGAGGCGACGCTCGATCGCCAAGTCGTGATTCAGCGGCGTCCTGTTGGGTGCCAGGAGGAGGAACGGTGGCGACACGTGCGTGCACGTGCCTCGTGTCGGTGGTGTATTCCAGTGAATCAACAAGTGTCGTGGCTCTCCCTAGCCGTGGCGATGCACCGCGCGGTCCGGATTCCGATAAACCGGTCAAACCGAGCGGGCCCCTAGTTCTCCCGACGAGCAAAAAGCTAAGCACTGAGAACCCGTTCCTTATCGAAAATTGAAGCGCGACTCGATCGCACTGACAAGCGCCGCGTGCTGGTGCCTCGTATTCTAGCGTTGGTATACAACTTACTAGCGTCCTTGATTCTTTAGACTTAGACGGTTCGATTTCTGTTTAAAATGTTTTAATACAACTGAGGAATAGCAATTCTGATATTTCAGAGTGACTTGGAGTAAATCGATGAATCTTTTATACCTATAAAAGATTCTTTATTTCATCCTACTTCCTCTGAACTCTTTAAAAGCAGACATCACTGAATATTATACTCTACATAAAGGAAATCATCTGCATGATTATTATATAGGAACTATTACGACGGGATTTGACGACTTAATTATCATCTCGAAAGGATGCAGCGGATCGAGAAAAAAAAGAGTACCGATACGAGAATTCTTTAATTACCCTCCAGGGCGAAAGCGTTTTTGTGAAAGTAACAAAAAATTAGCCACATTTTTCTTCCCCTCCGATGCAGTATTACCAATTATTGGCGGTCGCGGCTTATTAACGCGAGCCGTACTAACTTATTAATCACTCGAAGCTACATAAGCTTGCGCATGTACAAACGTGCGAATGATAGACGAAGACCGTTTCCGCGATAATTACACGACGTTCGTTAAAACATTCTGAGAAATGAGCGCGGGCAATTAAAAAAAAATATTGTGTCCCATTTTATGTTTACGATCCAGTACGTATCTCGAACACACGATCCTACGCACCGCCGCCTAAACGCGATCGTGCGATTTCTCTCAGGAAATATAAAATCTTAAATGTATTATGCATGACGGGTGATCTTAAAAATATCAGAACTAGTCGATCATTTAAATAAAATCGCTCATGCGGAATATTGAGAAATGAAGTATTAGAGAATAGAATGTTTCTTCCGACGCCACTTCTACGTTTCGAAGACGTCAACGAATCGGGACAGTCACGAGTGTTGATAAAATCGCGAACGATATCATTCTCGGCGAGTAACAGAGCGCAGACTCTAACAAAAGCGACGATCACGAGAAACGGCGGGAACAGCAAGAAGAAGAAGAAGAAGACGACGAAGAAGAAGCAGTAGAAGGAATCAAGCAGGAAAAGAGCGTAGCGAGAAAGAGAGAGGAAGAAGTAGCGTTGGAGGATCGCAGCCGATCGCGCGGGTCGTCCTCGTGCTGGTCGCGCGTCATGGCGTGTGCTCGCCGCTTCTTTTTTCCCCTGGATTCCCCTGCTCCCCCTTTCGTCACGAGGTACCAGCAAGGGTAACAGTGGTAGTAGGAGAGAAGCAGAAGCAACGACGAAGATCCTCTCTGTTCTCTCTCTTTCTCTCCTTTCTTCTCGCGCGGAGGCAGAAAGCGTGCAGGTGTGCACGAAAGGGTCTTCTCCCGCGCGCACCAACGAAGGGGCCCCCCAGCGCCACTCGAGCGAGCGCGCGCGTAAACGGGCACGCACGTCGGTCGGAGAGAGACGCGCGAAAGGGAACCTGCGCGCCGCGCGCGCGGGCCCAACAGGCCCCCGATCTGTGGGAACTGTTCGGCCCGCGAGCTTCCCACGATACGCTCCGGCTGCTGGCTGGCTGGCTGGCTGCTCCGTGCACGGGCTGCAGAGTTCACTCGTGCGTCTCCCCCCTTTCCGTTCCCTTCTGTCCACGTAGCCGACACCCTGCTCCCCGGAGAAGAGTCCCCAAACCACGCGGTAGGGGCGCCGGAATGGGACACTCTGGAGGGGAAAACCGGACGAACGTATAAGTAGCCGGTCGGTCCCCACCAGAAACTCAGAACCGTCGTGAACACGGTAGCGATACATAGTAGTCTCGGCACTCCGAGAACGCATTCACCACGCTAGTTAAAGCTTACGCACTGTACGCTCACGCTTAGAAATCAGTCCGATCCGTTCCTGAAACACGGGACATCGTTTGGTGACAAGTGACAGAAAGTGAGGAGCAACGATCTCTTCTACAATCGTATCTATGGCACCGTTGACGAGTTACACGCCGGTCGGCGGTATGGAGTACGAGGAGCCGGTGTCGAGGACTTACCAGTACAGGAAAGTCATGAAGCCGATGCTGGAGAGGAAGAGGCGAGCCAGGATCAACCGTTGCCTGGACGAATTGAAGGATCTGATGGTGACCGCGTTGCAAGCTGAAGGCGAGAACGTGGCCAAACTCGAGAAAGCTGACATCCTCGAGCTGACTGTACGCCACCTTCACACGCTGAGAACCGCGAGGAGGCTCACCCTGACGCCGGAGAACAGCTACGCGGACAGATTCAGGGACGGTTTCACCCAGTGCGCGCAAGAAGTGTCTTCGTTTCTGTCGACTCCCGTGGCCGCTGCCGTTCACCCGGCCGCCGGCGCGCAGTTGATGAGACACCTCGGTGGTTGCCTGAGACGACTCGAAGGGCCTGCCGCGAGTCCGATTGGAAATGCAACTACGACGGTGAATACCGTGAGTAAAACGGCACCAGCTCTCAGCCCGGCCACCAACGTGACGGTCACCGTACCGCAAAACGTTTACACGCCGCCGCAGAGTCCTGTCAGCGTGGCCAGTTCCTCGGGAGAGTCCACCGAGTCGAACAACGCCGTTTGGAGACCCTGGTGATGGGTGAAGACGAAAGATGATTTGCCTTGGAGATTGTGAATGAGGAGAAAACTGTTCCTTCCTGGTGAAGAAGCTGTCCTGACACGGGCGAACAGCGAATAGGAGGGAAAACGACGAATCATTGTCTTCCACGTTTCGAAAAATTGTTAGACCCCGTCCTATTCAGGGCGTTCGGTTAACGATAATCATAAGAACGACAACGTTTTGTAAAATAATTCATTGTATCCGGTACTTCTCTCGACGAAATCTTATCTATAATGTATTTTTCTCTCATTTCACGGTACTGTAAATAGGTGACGAAGCTTTAAGTGACACGTCTGTGATAGGGTTCAATTTTGTACCTGAAATAAATCCCGTAAAGTAGATTGATTATTATCTATTATTATAGACTTTAACTTGTTATATGTTTAAAAGACAGTTTTGTGGGCGAGAGATACACGATGTTTTCCCATTCTTTTTTTTTTGTTGAGGAACTGATCGTACATTGTGCAACATTGAATAAACACGCATTGTTTCAAATTTCCTTTTCCTTTATTTCTTCACTATCATTCTTTAGCATAGAATTATATCGTTAGTTAATTTCTTATTATGTCATATTATTTAGTATCTACGAACAAATTTCTATGTTTAGTTAGAAGAGTTACATGTCCTCTGTAGTTATTACTTAAATCGCTAATAAATTGTTGTAACACGTTATAATAATTGTAATACGTTCCTTTTCGATAATTAAAATCAATTTTTACTCATTTATTTTTATGCGACTTACTATGTGTATAGTGCATTTTCTGAAAACGGTACTTCTCAAAATCTGTATGTATGAAACATTGAATTAGAAATGTACAACCTGTAGGGTATATGTACGATATTCATTCTTATTCATATCGCCTTTTTACTACAAATCCTATATTACAATGTTATCTACGATTTCATTTGTTAAATAAAACCAAATGTAAAACCTTGAATTTTCTAAACGATCATTTCACACCACCGTTTGATTTTTCATTGATTCATTATTGCTTCACACTCGAAACCGTTCACTGACTCAACAATAATCTATTCCATAAGAATGAAAACATAAATATTTTCAGACAAGACGAAATTTAATGGATTAAATTTTATCGGTTAAATTACGGTCATCGATCGCTATAAATTTCACCCAAAGGTGAGCGAGAACTTCATTTTAATTTCCAATTTTCAAGCCAGTATCGCGGCATCGCATCAAACGGCGAGAAAAAAGAGCGACATGGAAGAAAGGGAACGCAGGAATAAAGTCACTTCCATGGGAAGCTTAAAAATAGTGTTAAATGTTAAACAGTACCTGTCGTCATTGATTCCAATGAAAGACTGCGTGATTAATATGCATAAATATGAGCTCGGTTCACCCATTCGCGATATCAGCGAGCAAATATTAATCAAGCTTATGTATCATGGTAGTTTAATGATTTACTGATAACTTTTATGCCGTACATTGTACATTTAAATGATAAAATCATTATGGATTTAATTCATAATGAATTGCTATATGTATACAACAAGAAAAAGGGTCAGAATCAATATTAGAGTATCTTTTTAACGTTGCATGTCTTCAAGTATCTCTCTCTCTCTCTCTCTCTCTCTCTCTCTCTCTCTCCCTCTCCTGTTTCACTCGACGTTAAATCAATTTGGGTGATCAGCGGCGCGAGAAAAAACGCGATTTCGGTGATAACCTAATTTCGGATTATTGATTCACTACCTTTCACGCGAAGCGGACCAATCAATCGTCTCACCGAGGTCCATTTCGCAAGCTGGTAAAAAGTGTCCGGTAATTTGTACTACCGTCGAGAGGGTAGCGATGCTTTCGCCATAAAAGGCGACCAGCGACGATACGTTTGCGAGAGGGTCCTCGCTTTTGGGTACGTCACGAATCGGCCTGGATGCTTCTAGCGATCACTCGCGTAGACGAGCGAGGAAGATTGACCGCGCGAAATTAATTTTAAGCAGTCCTCGTTACGTTGATGACGGTAGATTGAGAAATTTTTTTTTTCCTGTTCACGTGTGTCGAATCTTCCCGGTGGAGTGAATCCTTGATTACCGCAAATTATGCAATGCTGTGTTTTGCAAATTGCCTGTCTAAATTAAACGCGTTATGTATTGGCCAATTTATTTCTAAAAATTAGATCAAATTACATTTGATGCGCTTCTCGGGGCCACCGCCTGACGGTTAAATAAAAAGCATCGAATAAAAAGCATCTTCATTAAGAAAATCGTAGTGTCGAAAATGGTGGGTTTAACGAAATTTAAACGTGCGTCCCGTAATATTATAAGTAATGAAAGAGCATGAAAAAATTCGAGGCACGAATGGACTTATTTTTATGCAAACGAGTAGAATTCTGTGAAATCGAAAGTCATAATAGCTATAACAAGCGCGTAACGGGAGTATTCCAAATTAAATTTTACCGCCTATGGACCTGTCTCTAGAGCGTGTCGCATTATAAATTACATATCACAAAAGGCATTTACGTATCATTGGGGCAAATTAAAAATCGTGATAATAATCGATGAGCAGCTGTGTTTTTCTTCGTCCGAGCCGAAAAATTCGTGCCGTGTCGAATTTGCAAGCAATCATCGGAGTTTTATGCGTATATGTATATCGATCGGTTATCGATCAAGCACCAATCAACGAGACTCTCTCGCACTTTTTTACAAGCTTTCCCGCGACGAGCAAAACGCCCCGCCGCTTTTACGTAAATTGAACCGTGCGACGAGAACCGGCTACTTTTTATTCCTACCTCGCACGATTTTCTTCGACGTTTTTTTGTTATTACACGCGGTGTTCCGCTTCCGATCGATCGATAATGGACGATCGAACGCGAGACATTGACTGGAAGCCAAGTACCGATCTTATCACGACGGCATTAAGGAGTTACTTTAATTGACCGGTGCGCGCGTCGTCCGTCTTCATTCCGGAACTTTGAATCGATGTACACCGGTGGTTCCGTTCCGACCGATTTCACCAAAGATAATTCGATTATGACCCGGCGTATTTTACAGTTTTTGGACGATTTTATGGGCCCGCGCGACGGAAGAAGTGAAGACTGATTAAGTTATTGCAAACTTTTTATGCGGCATCCTGGATCGATTAAGATATGCAAGGTGTCCGTGAATTATTATATGTACGTCGTGCCTCCCAAGACTTCTCTTTATTACCAGCCATCTAACTTCATCGCCTCAAATTATTCTGCAATTTTTAGCCTTCTCTTTAATGTACGATTATAAAATTTAGTGTCGTGAAATGAAACAGAGAATTTTATTATCCAAATTCCGTGTTCTTGCGTATAAAATGAATTATGGATGCATGAAGTAAAAATCGTATAAAAATCCTGAAGTAGAAGCTTCTCAGGCGTATCCTCATATATCATCTTATCTCTTTATCGCTCAGCTTTATCATTTAACGAACGTATTTCGTCACATGAATTGACAGCCAAAATCCTTTCGGTTCTCTGTTACAGGTAGCCGCGGGACCGTTCACAGAATGCTGACAGCTGCCGTTTACATAATTTAAATAGGTAGGTAGGTAAGTACGTGACGTGGACGCGGACGCGTGTTTGTGGGAAGAATTCGGTGAAACAGGCCAATAGCGCGTGCGTGAAAGCCTTTAAAGATATTATTATAACCGATTACTCCGCGCGATTTACGGGCCAATATAACTTTCTCGTCCGGGTATAGCTCATTAAGCGGCCGATGTTTAAATACGGCCGGACGCATCGATAACTGTTTTTATGAACTGCTACCGTTTAAGGAAAAATTGTAACGACGACGCGACGCCTGTCCGAACCAATGCCGTGGCGTGCCGTGAAATCCGATCGTTTAATCTTCAAGCGTCTTTTTAGCATAAGAAAATCGGCCACGATTTCTTCTTCTTGATTCGTTACATGTATTCGTCTTCGAAAATTGTATCAGTCGGTTGTGTTATCTTCTGGGACTGTCTTGTTACGATGGGAACCTCGCTCACTGCATTTTAATTACTTGCTGCCTGCCAACCAGTCGTTCTTCTCGGATCGTAGAATTTTGCTTCTTTTCTGCACTTCTGATTCTTTAATTATACACGAAAAGTATCTTCAGAATTCAAATACGATTAACAGAGATTTTTATATAAAATTAGCTGCTTCAAACTGAAATTCGACGAATATTTTCTTATTCGAATTTAAAGACGAACTTTCGATATCCACGCAATCGATGTATCTCGACGTGCGAGCCGGTGACGTTTGTAGGTTGGAGAATGCCACAGTAATGACGCGAGACGACGAAAGTGAGAAAACGATGGTTAATCCGCGGGAGTTTCGCGCGGCGCGTAACTCTAGCCGCGTGCCGATCCGACTAAAGCCAACAAACCTGTTTCACGGTAGATGTTACAGACCGTCCAGGATGGACATGATCGGGTACAATCACCACGACGAGGCCGCGAGCGTCGAGAACAGCATCGACGACGACGGTGACCTCGAGGGCCAGAACGAGGACGAAGAGGAAGAGATTCTATCGTTCGTCGACATAGATCGGCGGCCGCTGACGATAGATCAGCTGACCGGTGCCAGTGGCGACAAGAGATGCAAGATGCCATTCAGGAGAAGCCTGTTCTCAAACGTGCCGCCGTACCTCGCGTTCCAGTCGTTCGACTGCAAGGGCCCATTACTGCCGTACGAAGTAACCAAACACCTGAAGTGGCGTTTGAGCACGATCACACCATTAATCGTACGTCGTACCTTGGTCAACTCAGGTTTTCGGTTGATGAAGAAGTGCCAGGAGTGGTGCGGCACCTGGGGCAAGCACATGAAGTCGATGTGCTTCCGGGCGCTGAAGGACTCGCAGAAGATCAACCATTTCCCGGGCACCTTCCAGATCGGCCGCAAGGATTGCCTCTGGTTGAACCTGAGCAGGATGATGGTCAAGCACGAGGTGAAAGAGTTCGGTTTCGTCCCGCGGACGTACGTGTTGCCACGCGATTTGAGTTGTTTCCGGCAAGTGTGGAAGAAGCTCGGTAGCAAGGCGAAGTGGATCGTGAAACCGCCGGCGTCGGCACGAGGCACCGGTATAAAGGTGGTCCACCGTTGGTCCCAAATACCAAAGAAACGCGCGGTGATCGTGCAACAGTATCTGTCCAGACCGAGATTGATCAGCGGCGCTAAATTCGATCTGCGTCTCTACGTGCTGGTCACCAGCTTCAACCCGTTGAAGATCTACATTTACCCGGACGGGCTGGTCCGGTTCGCGTCGGTCAAATACAACGACGACATCAACTACCTCAGTGATCGATTCATGCACCTGACCAATTACAGCATCAACAAGACCAATTCCACGTACACCAGCAACGACTGCGTGGACTCGTGCACGGGTCACAAGTGGGCGCTTAAGACTCTTTGGACGTATCTCGAAAAAGAAGATGTGAACGTTCCCAAATTGTGGGCCAACATGAAGGACATTGTCGTGAAAACTATGATAGCTGGGGAATCGTCTATCACATCTTTGACCAGAGCCAACACCTCCTCGCGATATTGTTGTTACGAACTGTTCGGCTTCGACATTCTCCTGGACGAGAATTTGAAGCCTTGGTTGCTGGAGGTGAACATTTCCCCGTCGTTGCAGTCTTCCTCGCCACTGGACACCGCCATCAAGGGGCCACTGATTAAATCTGTATTCAACATAGCCGGATATCAACTGCCAAACACTTTATCTACTGAGGAGGCTGGGAAATTGGCACAGAAATACCAATTGGACATGGTATCCCAGGATTACAGGCTGCATAGATCTACGCTGACTTACGTGGAGCGTCAGAAACAATCGTTGTACTCGAATCTGAGACTGCGCGAGGATTATGTGAACGATATAATAAAGGATCTCACGCCGGACGACGTTCGACACTTGATTGCGTACGAGGACGAGCTGACGCAATTGGACAGGTTCGAGAAGATCTTCCCCACTGCCACCAGCTACGAGTACCTGCAATACTTCGACGTACCGAGGTACTACAACATGCTGTTCGACGCGTGGGAGACGAAGTACGCGGACAATAGATCGATCGGGATCATAAGATTGCAAAAACTGTGCCGGCAGAAGTACCATCTGGAGCAGCAAATGGTCTATTAGGTGACTGTGTTCTCCTTCTTCTTTTTTTTTAACCGGTTACCGTTTTAAGGAAACGCGTCGTTGAGATGAATTTGAACATAAACGAGGAAAATACATTTCTTCTCCATTTTTTTTTACATACTATATTGTACACTGTATATCACCGTGTTGTATATGAACGATCATATAAGGATGTCAAATAGATGTTCGCGTCAGGTGCCTTTCCCACGGTTGTGCAAATTTACTTTAATGTATGGAATTTTGTGTCTTAATAAAATTAACACATTACAACGATTGAAACCGTACGGTCATCTCGCACTACCTTTTTTTTGCTCTAATTTTTTTTAATCGTCGGTCGGGATATTCCGCGTGAAGCCAGGGAGACGAGGTTTGTAGAATTTTTCTTTTTGTAATATTTATTACTTTTACGTGCGTATATGGCTCAATTTCTTTGTAAAAAGACGATAATTTTAGCTTCTTTAGTTTACATTTTTAATGTCACAGAGCAACTGCAGGATCAAACAAGAGCACAAATTTTCAGTTTGCTGCCATATTGATAAATCAATCAGAAAAGAAAGCGTTTCTTCTATTCAAGAAGGCTACGACGTGTATGATATTTATGTGAGGTACAGAGAGCGAGTTTAAAATGCGTGTTAGTTGTAAGGCGAAAGTAACGACTAGAATAGAAAATTTAGTGAAGAGCGATAATTTTTGGCCAAAAATCGGAGTAGTCGAAAAAAGTTGGTTCTTATTAAAAATTCGTTGTAAAAGCTCTACGTTTAAGCGAATGCAGGTACATAAAATGTAATGGATAAAGTCAATTACTAATAGGAAGCATTGTTAGGAATTTTTATTCTTATCAATTATTGTGCCTTGCGTATAAAAAAACATTTTTAATAAACAAAGATGTTGAACTAGTAACTTATTACT
>NW_017173325.1:24941-30018 GCF_001652005.2 Ceratina calcarata | reverse complement strand
TACGAAAGTAAGCGTTCCGATATTATATTATATAATAAGAATAAAAATGTTATAATTGGTAAAAGGAATAAATAAATAAAGAATATCAAGTGAATAAGCTATTTATTTTAAAAAATATCATAAAAAGTTATATGCAGAGAGGAATTACATTTTATCTTTTACATACAAGCATGATTACAAATCGATAATCGGACGATATGATAATCACATAGCTTCAATTACTGTCTAATGTAAAAGAAAAGTGCAAACTTCATCGTTCACCGCATCACCCATTACTAACCCTACACACCTATCACTTTCGGCCAAACCTTTCAAAAATTTTCAGTGTCATTTCAACTCTAATTACCCCGAACAGACTCCACAATGAGGTTCCCCCAGATGACGAAACAAAAAATTCGCAGCTACCCCGCCAAGAAGAGCAACATGACCGTCGTAACGAAACGCGACACGTGCACCTGTACCTGTTTCAGTCAATTATCGTTGTACTACGATTCCTTCGAGGACGATGAGATGTTCACGTATGACGAGATCACCGAGGAATTGATGCTGGCTAGACCTTATCGACGGATCATGGTAGACCCAAGCGGTTCCGGTGATAAGAATCTGTCGCTACCGATGCGCAAAAGCCTGTTCGCTCACGTCCCGCCGTTCATCATCTTCCACACGAATGGAATGTGCAAGCTACCGATTCAGATCACGAGACACTTGTTCTGGTGGCAGTCGAGAAAGAGGTTCGTCCCGCAGATAGTAACTCACACGGTACGGAGATCAGGATTCAGGATCACCAAAGATTCCACGGCTAATTGGTGCGGCACCTGGTGCAGCACGCTGGCTTATTCGAAGCTGAGGCAGCCGAAGAAGTTCTCTAAGGTGAACCACTTCCCCAGCAGCATCGAGCTGGGCAACAAGATATCGCTTTGGAGGAACTTTCGCAGGATGAGGAAAAAGTTCGGCATCAACGATTTCGATTACATGCCGTTAACTTTCATTTTGCCTGAAGAGAGGGAGAACTTGAGGAAGTTGATGCAGAAGAACGGTGGAATTTGGATCGTGAAACCGCCGAACTCCTGCGCTGGAAGCGGGATCAAGATAATCTCGCGCTTGTACGAGATACCCAATTACGATTCGCTCGTGGTTCAACGGTACATCGCCTGGCCCAGACTGATCGACGGCATCAAGTTCGACATAAGACTGTACGTCCTCCTGACCAGCATCGACCCACTCAGGATCTACGTTTACAACGAGGGCTTGGTCCGGCTCGCCACCATCAAGTACGTTAACAACGTGAAGTACTTGTCCGACAGGTTTATGCATCTAACGAACACGAGCGTGAACAAAGTTAGCCCAAATTTCCGACCGAACGACAATCCGTACAAATGTAAAGGCAACATGTGGTCGTTGAACTGCTTGTGGAATTATTTGGCCAGCATGGAGAACGTGGACACTTTTAAAATCTGGACGCAGATCAAGGACATCGCCGTTAAGACCGTGATCTCCGCTGAACCCTCCCTGATCCGAGCATGGAAGAAAATGTCCTTGTCGACGACGTACAATTCTTATCAACTTTTCGGTTTCGACGTTTTATTGGACAATCATTATCGACCATGGCTTCTAGAGGTGAACGACTTTCCTTCGATGGAGCCTGACACACCGTTATGCAAGATAGTCAAAGGCCAATTAGCTAAGGATTATTTGAACCTCGTCGGTTTTCACGTGCCCGATATATTGAGCGATAAGGAACTGAAGATGCTGAGGCTGTTGTACAAGGAGCACGGTGTTTGCTACAACCGGCAGCTATATTCGAACATGTCGACATGGGAGCAAAAGAAGAAGCAGAATATGTTCTTGAGGAAGCCACTTCGGAAGTTCTATTTAAAATCGATACTGAGGAATCTCACGTCGGACGACGTGAGGGTGTTGATTAGACACGAGGACGAGATCACGCAAACCGGCCGTTTTGAGAAAATCTTCCCCACTGGTACCACGCACAAGTACCTCGGCTTCTTCGAAGAGCCCAGGTACTATAATCTGCTATTAGACGCATGGGAAAACGCGTACGAGCACGACCGACGGAAGGGTATCGAGAGGCTTAGGCAACTATGTAAGAAGAAGTATCATCTGTCTTGAAAGGATCTTAGCTGATATCTGGTAAGGATATCTAGAACGATATTTATCGTATGAAACGATAAGCCATACTGAATGTTCAGGAAAGAACGGTCAAGCGAATGAATTTTCAGTGCAACTCGAAAGTAATTAGTTTTGTATGATTTGAAAATTGGCACAGGAACGACATACAATTTTTAACTGTTCTGGTCAATAATTCAAGCCATAATCCAAAATAATTATTCGTAAATACAACTCGTTGCAATTTTAATTAATACTAATAATTAGTGAATCATTGCAATACATATTGTATCAAATAAAAAACAGGTATTGTAACATAAGAAACGAAAGTAATTAAAAATAATAAGAAAAATCATTATAAAAATCTTGACTATAATAGAACGACAAATTATTACTATTAATATATGGATAAATACTTATTCAAAGTAACAGTCTCCATAGTCCAGTGTAATTAATTAATAAACAGTGAAGTATTAAAGTTTATATACACCATTTCTTAAAAAGTTGTTTAAATTAAATCATTATTTAATCTCATGTAAATATGTAATTAGATAATATTTTATATTTTGCACACGATGTGGCAATAATTAAATCAGTGATCGAATTTTAGCACGTTATGTAAAGTACGTGCATTTACTTTTTATAACATATGTAACACTTCCTCTTACGGTGATAATAATATCTTTAATTTATAGAATAAAATAATTCTGATGCTTTTAATACGTAATGATTTATAACGATAAAAATGTACATTGTCAATAAATTTGATTGAATGGAGAAGAGTAAACGTCGCAAAGGGATTAAGAAATTATTCGGTGAATAGTAATTGACGTATCCGGAGAAATGGAAGTATCAAAGTCGACCGAGAGACAGATTGTGGGTAGATGCACATACACGTAGACTCGCATTGCACGTATAGCCGATGCTGCGTAATTGGAACCGAGCAGACCTTCGAACAGTTAAATAGTTTCACGGCTATAACCGTCGAATTTAATAAATCCGTACTAACAATTTAATGTCTCTATTGTGACCGCGACGCGACGCGACGGCCGCCGTAGATGCCGTACCGGCGCGGCAACTGAACTTGATTAGGTTAATACGAAAAGGGACCAGATTTCTTCGCTTCCGCCCTTTAAATTCAATTACCAGACTGCCGTCCGCCAGTTAAAACATCGTATATATCAGTTTTGTCCGGAGGAAGTAAGCACATGGGATAGACGATAAGCCGACAAAATCAATTACATCCCTAATATCAACAGCCAGAATGAAACTTGCGATCTTTTCAAACTTTGCTTCACTATTTTTTATTATACTACCTCATATTTTAACTTGTATTATAATAATTATATCAGATTTATTATAAAATGTGTAACCCTTCACCATACGAATCTTACATTTTTTGTGGGATGAACAAAGGGAACAGATTTGAAACACTGAAATGCTCCCTATTTGAGATTGCATGAAAAAATGAATTCCTCTGGCAGTTAAAAAATAAATGAACGCGCAGCGTGGCCTGTCAAATACGGGTAGCCTGTGGCAGTTGTTCGAAGACAATGGGCTCGCACAGTGCCACGACAGTCAATGAATTGATATCGTTATTGTAACAACATAATAGACATATTTTCTTATTGAGATTGCAGTCGACTGTGTGTGTAACGTGTGCGCGCCACGCCGCGTCGGGTTGCCTTTATGAATGCATTCATTCATGCGAGTCGCACGCACAATGCGCATGTGGTACGCGACTACCACCGAGGCACGCGTGTCAGGCTAAGGACCCCATGCTCGACCCGGGGCCCGTTAAAAATTTCGACTAATTAATTGTTCGACGGATGGTTGTCATTAAAGAATAAGTAAAAAAGTACGTTTCTCTTTGTGAGCGCTGTTGGAACACGTTATTCAGTCTCATTTGAACTTTTTGATATTTTTATACTCTTTAGCTGTTCGTTATAAGCCTGACACATCAGAAAGGTTCAAATTGAGAAGAAATTGTTTTATCATTATTTTTAATCCTTGAAAATCGTCGAGCAGACCCATTAGTTCGGCGCCGTCTAATGTAGCTGCTTTGTCACTTGCTCAAATTGACTCCTAACTTTAATGAAACCTGATTTCTCGGAAGGAACACGGACGAGCCTAATTCGTCGTCGGAATTACGTATCAGTGGATGATAATAACAAGGCACAGTAATTTAAAAAGGATCTTTGCTTGTTCAAGTCTTCATCTTTTTATACCAACTTTTATATTGCAAATGTAATTAAATTTTTCCCGGTACGCATGATGAAATTATGAAACATAAATAAAATTCGAAGATGAAGTCTTAATTTTCCACAGACGCATATAAATCGTCTTCTACCATTCGCGATACTAACACAAACTTCTACGTGTCACATAAATCCATTTAGTTGCGTGAAAATTAGTCTGTGCGTATAATTTATCGCAGCTACTGAAACATATTCTTAATCCCCCAGTGTTCCGGATTGCATTGAGACGAACGATGATAAATTACGTTCATACAATTAACAAGGGGTCTTGACTGTAACACGGTTTCGATTATTGTAAGCGCAAGCGGCTGAATTAACATGCTGCACATGGATCAATTAACGAACTTATCTCATCGACGCAGCGGCAAATGGCACGCTCTTGTACGCGTGTAGAATTTATGGTCGACAAGAACAAGTCCACAGATGAATTTCTTTCCCTCGTACAAAATAACTTATATGTATAATGAGCACAGATGGAAATTGGATATAACGGAGCTTCATTTGGGAGATCGAGTAATCTGATAAGTTAAGTATTAAGATTTAATACGAAGTCTCCGTGAAATAAGAAGTCGAAGATCAGGTGTATTTAATTGTGTGAATTACCATTACTTATACACTTTCTTGCCACTGTTTCCAAACAACCATAAAATCCAATCATGAGAACACGCGAACCTAAATTTTTATCGTAGAATGAA
>NW_017173325.1:22766-24119 GCF_001652005.2 Ceratina calcarata | reverse complement strand
GGTAATAACAGTGAAAAAATATGCCTGACATCAGGCAGTATTTTTTTCAACATTAAATCCGTGGACCGTCGTAAAAACGAACAAAAATTCCCATACACCTCTCGACTGCGCGTCCAGTGAATAATGAAACAGTTCGTACATCGGCGAACCTCCGCGGTGAGTAGGAATCTGCTTGTTGAGAAATCAAATATTCTTATCCGATCTATCTTCGCGAGAAATATCGCAGACACGGCGATCGTAAAATTCATTGAGAAATGCATCGCGATAGTCCGATCTACTGACTTCGACACGTACCTACCTGCTAACCGTACGCGAAACCGTGACTAAAAGGTCCGCCTTTAACCACCGTATGTTTCACCGATCGTCCGAAAACTTAACGACGAAACCTGCTAATAAAAATGATACTTAACGTTGCTGAAATTACTTCGACGACTATTCTACATCCAGTGCTCAAGGATAAATCGTCGCATCGTGTGGAATAATCTCGGGAACTGAAATTATTATGTACTTTCAGAATATTTTAATCTGAATTTGTATAACAGACGTTCGTTATTTCATTATTTGAAGAATCCTTAAAGAATCTGCATAAGGAACAGGTTAACACCGTGTTGTGCAGATTCCGAAAACCAGTATCATAAATAGCAGTGCCGTTTTTCTTATCGTCTTGGTAAAGTAAGAGGACAGAGCCATTGAACAGCGACGTACGATAAGGACCACATCTGCGAGAGCAGCAGCAGCAGCATTCCAAAAGTGAACTGAAATATAAGAATGGAAAGGAGTTGCGAGATTGCGGGGGCGTGTTGGGGGCCGGTTAACGACTTAATACACCGTTCGGCGGGCAACGGGGCCCGTGATCGGTCACCGGCTGCGTGGAGGTCGAGAGGGGAGGGCAGGGGCACGTGTGCGGTTGCGGCCGCGGTCGTCGCGACGCCTCGGAGAGGGAGGCGGCGGTGCGCCGGTAGTCAGGTGCGTCGCGTGCCCCCTTCTCCCGGCACGTAGTTAGCTCGTGTTTTGTTTTGAGAAGGCTTAACAGCGTCCGTTCCCACGCTTCCGCGCGCCGCGCGCCGCCGCCACGGACGACGATTTCGAATTCGTTGCGCGCCGCTGATTTCGCGCTCGAACGTGCCGCCGCTGCGCGTCGCCGTGTATATTCCGTGGGCAACCGCGAACGACCGTCACTGTCGTCGCCGATCATCATTCTTACCAGCGGACGCGATGCTACGCGTTTTCACGAACCGCTCCGGTCGTTCCTCTGGAAATTGCTCGGATCGTGATTTAAGGATGTATAGGCTATGTACTTAAACAATACTAGCATGTTGAATTTGTTATTATATTCCTATTACTATTAAACAG
>NW_017173325.1:2864-22745 GCF_001652005.2 Ceratina calcarata | reverse complement strand
GAACCAACGGTTTAGGAGTTATTGAGGAAAAACGAAATTTTTTGTCAAAAGTTGGCTGTTTCGACGGTGGAATGGTCGGATTTTGTCAATGCCAATAAAATGCGAAATAATCATACTTAACTCGTTAAATATCGAAGTTAGAAGAAAAATGCATAGAATCTTTCTTTGTAGAAGGTGTCAGTGCCTAAAACTGCTGTATAAAAATCTTTTGGCCAGCGTCAATAATTAATTGGATATTTCCGTCTATACTTTTAAGCACGTAGCTATCTATTATTAGTATTGTTCTTCCGACGTCTGATTTCTTTTTAATTATAGGAAATGCGTTTTTCTAAGGTACATAAACTTTAGGGATTGACTGTATTAGACAATACATCCTTAAACGCAAGGCGTCGTCCAAGTTTGCTTTCGAGATAGCTTCGTCATATAATCCGTCGTATAACAGTAAAGATTTTCAGGCAATCCGACTCGACTCATAGCATAATTACTGCTAATTTGAAAACGAAATCCAAATTGTACGATGATCCAACGTTTTTGTATTACGTTTCATAGTAGAAGGGAATTGCGCGTTACTTGAAACGCGATAACTTTTGCCAGAGGAGGTACCCACGCGAGATTCGCGCGTGCATACGGCGCTCGTGCGGCACGTTCTCTGTTATAACAGAGCGACGTTCTTTTACATACAGAGTGAGCCATTGTTTCTGCATTACAATAATCTCGCTACCGACTTCTTGCCTCGTTATTTTCTCCTCGTTCATTCTCTTTTGTTTCCTCGTTTCCCACACGCGCCCGTTCCCGCATATTCACGTTAGTTTGCACCCCTTCCATGTTTATTCAGCTCATTAAAAATCCTGTTTATAAATCTGGCCACATTTCCTTTACTTCGCTTCTTCAGGTGTTTTTAAGCATGCACGACCGATCCTGTCCGAGCCTGCTTCAGGGTAAACTATCCTGCTAAGGGCTAATCTCAGTTCAATCAGGTCGGGAGGTCGGATCATATTATTTTACGTAAACATCCGCAAGGCAAATTCATAACACAGCCTTCCAGAACATTAGCCCCAGCGTAATTCTATACAATACTCTGTGTGTGTGTCGCTGCTCCGAGTGTTCCGAAGAAGAAGCCGGATGTTGCTTCGAATCGCAATCGACTTCCCACATACTTTCACGCGGTGCTAGTACTTGGGTACTCTCTCGTAAACCGTCTCCCGTTTACTCGGGCCGGCCGGCTCGGTGAATATTGTCACGCACCGTATTCCCATGTGTTGTCGTACGTACGAGCCAAGGCGCGCAACCTCGCCTCGCCTCGCGACGAACGGCGCGTGCATACGGCACGCGTGCTCCGTGGAAATCGTCGGTAAACCGGATGTTCCATCAACCGCTATCAACCCGTGTACTTTTGTACACGTTCCTCTAATTGTTAGCTGGAAATCTTATTCAACTGATGCATTTCAACGTTATTTCAATTATTCATGCATCTTTTTATCTGGTTCTCATTGCATTAAGGAATGCCATTTTAAAGTCTAACCGTGATTTAATAAAAATTGTATGATGAAATGAATGAATGATTTAATAGCGTTGCAAAGTCATGAGGGTATCAAACGCATCCCTACAACGACACCCCGTGCGCGTTGCATGCATGCGCCAAGCACACTCGTGAAAGTTAGAAGATTCCTCCAGTTTTTCGGTTCCCACGAGAGCGGGGTGCGTCAGGTGGCTAGCGTGGGGTGCGCGCATCCTCCTTCCTTCTTTACCCCTCGAAATAGACGTAAACCTCTTCGCGTACCCCCTGGCGCCGTCCCGCCACTATTTTCAACACGCAGCTTTCACTGTGTGTACCTACTACGGTAGACGTAATCTGGAAACTATCTGGGGGACTCGTTTCTTCCAGGATTACCCTTCGTTAACTTATTCCAAGCCATCGCCTCGTTGGGGGCGAGGAATTTTTCTGTTGCACGGAAACCAAACGGGCGGGCAATAAATTTTCATTAGACGAGCGTAGGTACCGTCACTGCAGTCTCTAAATCAAGTATACATGAAATGAATTTGTCTGGAATGACTTATTGTAATGGAAATAGCCTTTCTTTGATCAGACAATTATAACACTACATGTTAATAAATTATACCAGGTATAAATTCAAAGTTCGATCTTGAATGCGGTTATAATTTATTTCCTTCCGTGATATACGTACCAGATTCATTCCGCTTTCTCTGGAATTAATCATTTAGTATTTAAATTCAAGTCCCAATTTTATATCATATTTCAACACAAACTTCGAGCCCAATTTCCATCTACGTGAAATAAAAAATGATACCAAAGCAGGTCGACATTCTAAATCACTCTGTTATACTTTCAATATATCCCAAATCGAACCAGTTCCTCTCAATTCCGGTCCGTTCTCAAAAAAAAGGCGGCCGTGATAAAATTTCCCAAGAGGCCAGTGACGACGTCGCCACCCCGAATAGCCCTCGATTCGGTTAAGATTCTGTCTGCGAGGGAGAAGGACAGGAAAGAATCGGTGAAAAAGAGAGGAGAAAAAGGAGCCGCGGCGGAGGGTATAACAGGGCATATAAAAAAGAGGAAAACGGAGGAGGAGGAGAAGGTTCGGATGGCAGAGGCACGAGATCCTTCCCACGTCGACGAAACGTGTTGAAAGCGTGCTGCTCGCGTGGCCGTTACACGCCGCACCAGCGTGGCGCGGCATCGGGGCACGGTTGAGGGAGAAGTAAAGGAGAAGCATCGGTGCATCCAGCCGGAATCTTTCTCACGGGCGAGGAGGACGTCAGGTGCAGGACCTCCTTCAGGAAGTACAACGGTTCCTTACAAGGATTCGCGACTTCTGCCTTCCCACGCTCCTCCAGTTGTAACGGCCACAGATTCGACGACTCCCCTCTTCACTCCCCCTCAACCGCCGCCGCCGCACCGTTCCTTTCCTTCTTCTTTCTTTTTTTTTCACGTTTTCTGTCTCCTTTTTCTTGACGCAAGGTTGGCTGATTAACGGTTTCGGGACGTCGTCCGTATGATCGAATAGGCAGGAAGAGAAATTAGCATCCACGGTTCGATGTACTGTTTTAAAAGACCCAGCAATTTTATACGCAACTGGTACCGAGTTTTATCGCGCCGCCGTGATCATCGTTAATGAGCAAAGGCACCCATTTTTATAAATTTGTCTTTCGGGAAATTATATTCGCATTCGATGCGTCAGGTAGCACACACGCACGGTGGTAGTTTTGCTTCACGGGAAGAAGGCCGTCAGACACTTTGGCAATTTGCCGCGTTGCCGTATCATTTGCGTTTTGTTTTTTGAACCGTTTTTTCTTTCAAATTACGACCAGTTAAATTATACGCATCTCTACTGAAAATGATCCGGCTTAATTTATGGTTTAATATCGAGCGCGATACTTCTACATGTGCCGTTTTCGACTTTAAATAATGTTGCTGAAACTCTGTTGGTGCAATTTGCTCTTTTTTATTCGGTAAAATTAAATTACACCATCTTTCATGCGCTAATCCTCAACAATATTTCACCGACAATTCACATTCTTCTTTTCACATTTTTTTTAATTATGTACTTCTCTTCCGTGCATCAAGTACCACTCATTCGTTGTTGAAAAGAAAAAATCGGTCAAGTAATAAAGAGTGCTCGCATCCCTCGATATCGACGGTAACAAGCGAAATCCCCAAAGAAATAGGCCAACAATGAGCCCGTAGCATAATAGGGGATCCGCAACTGCTGCTGCGTTCGCTCACGGATTCCTCGGCATGGGAAAAACCACTGTTCAAGGGATGACGCGAACACCTGGGTTTTTCAAAAAAATGAAAGGGCCACGCGACCGCGTGTACGCAGATCACGCCTCACGGCTGATGGAGTCAAGTGGCTCGTTACCGGATCGTGGGAATCCGTCGAATTCGGGGCCCGGATCAGAAATTCGACTCACGAGATTCGTCCCACTTGTTATCCACGCGACCGCCACGCTCGATGGCCGTTCCGTTTCCAAGTTAATAGTAGAAAACCGATTATCCAAATGTACTTTAAAGGGGCCATTGGCCGTCTAAATTCCAGTTTCATAGAAAGTAGAATACGGAAATAAATAGGATTATAATTCACTAGCCATTTGGGATTTTCAAGACTGATTGATTTCTACCATTTCGTATAATAAATTGAGAGACATTTGGAACGTTACTTCCCTCTTGCACATCTGGCTTGACCGTTTTACTTGCAAAACTTGAAAATTCAAGGAAGTTACTGGGGATAACCGGCAACGGTTGAACCGGAGGAGGCTGCATGGTGAATGGAATTCGGGACAGTGTTGCACGCGTACACGAGAGATGTTAATGATCACCGGTTCCCGGTTAATGACTTATTTACGAAGCAAAGAGAAACGACCTGTTTAAGATTTAAATTAAGTCTATCAACTTATTCTTCGTCTCTCCGTTTTATTTTGTCATAAAGTTACTCTGTGCCATTTACATAGGATTTAGATCCTTTTGCGAAGTGACAGATCACGTAGTGGCGTAATCGAAAGAAGATATCTGGAATGCCGACACGCACCACGTGTCAGCCACGCTTCACGCGCGAGAAACGAGTTTGCCGTGTAATCCACGTGGCGTTTCCGCAGCTCGTATCTCGTTTTCTCCTTTCTAACTTCACCCTTCCGCGGCTTCAGGCACGACAAAAAAATATTATACTATTGTGCACTCCACGCACGAAACATTACATTACGTCACAATAATGCACACAATCATTTTTTACAATCCGACGATCATAAATTGCATGAATAGCTATTTACATAAACTTTAGCTCCGCGATACTTTCAACTGACCTGTCGCGTAGGCAATTTAAGTATTACAGTTACCACGTCCGCTTCGCCGTACGCATAAATCCAATTTATTTGTGCGTTTACGAGTCGAATACGTTACAGAGGTAACATTTAAGTCACAACTTATCGTACGCATGGCTCCATTACTGATAATAAGCAATTTGTACATTACAGTACTAAAATTAATGGCTTTTCGAAATTTATAAATTCCTTCGAGCTCTGCTACAAAGTTGCACGCCAACATTTATTATTGCCAATATACAATCGATTATTTCCCGTGACTGTAATATGCGCGTGAGTTTCATTCCTAATGTACAACTTACATCTTCCATGACATTATGCAGCGTGAAACTACATACTTAATCAGCTCCCTCTTAAATTATCATTAGACTGCAGAAAAAATTGTCTGTAATCTAATTATTATTTTAAGTCGTTTCTAGTTTCATCACAGTTTAGAATTTTATTAAAGTATCAGGTCGTAAATTATGTTCAGTTGAATCATTTTGAAGTACGATAAGTGATACGATTTTTCTGCTTCGCAGACAAAGAGAAGATTTGATAATACTTGTGTCAGCAAATTTTGTAGAGTACAGAACGAGGAGGATGTTATTTGCAGTGCGTGCGCCACGTCTGGAGCTTCGACATCTCCGTATCAGAAACGGTTGGGTCCCTCGTCGTATCAGCGTCCATCTACGTAGCAGCTACGTACATACGTACGTTGACGTTCGTGCATGTGTAGCGGGAGGCAGGGATCGGAGTTAGCCTCGTGGGAACGGAGCGGCCGTCCGCGGTGAAGCGTTTCAGGAAGCACTCGGTGTTCCGCTCCCGCGGTCACCAGGGCGTCCTTAACAGATCCGTGCCTCCGTCCCGACGCCCCGGCTCTTCTCCTCTAGTCGCCTCGACGACGCCCACACTCCAATCGGGTTCCTCAACCAGCGACGGAAAATGGGAGCTGCCCTGCTCGACGAGCTTCTATCTACCTACGTGTTGCTAATTCCGCTCCGCTCGGTTGGGTTACACTGGCGTACAGGCCGCAAGCTAATTAACTGTCACCGCTGATTGCGCCGATTGAAACCGATTTCGCGAGATTGATCCTGAGATTCCCAGTCGAGTTTTAAATGAGGCTGAATAATAACGTACGAATAATTGAGAATGGCTATGATAAATTTTATTTGCACTAGTTTATACAATTTTCAAAATGATGAGTAAACTAAATTTATAAAAAATGCATCTATTGTGCATAAGATACAAAAATACATGAAACAATTCACGTAGATCTCAAATTATGAAATTCTAAAAATGAAAAATCTGTATAAATGGATTACATTTCTCAAAATATATTCCAGAAAATATGATTCTGCATAAAAATCCGTACGATTCATTTCAACGTATCACAGCTAATATATTAGATCTTTCTACCGAACGTCAACAAATTGTAATAGTATCTGTCGGATACGTGCATGATCGCGTGCTGGACGAAGAAGGGAGGAGAATTGTTAACTCGTCTCAGATGTGTACCGGATGTTCGGCTCGGTTCAGCGTATCGCAGAAGTTGATGTATGATCCATTAGCGCCGCGCACCTGCCCGTTTGGTACTTTGACGGAAATCGCGGAACGATGGAACTCGCGGAATCGGTAACAACCGAGAACGTTATGAACAAGGACGTGTACGTAGGAACGCGGTGTCCCCTTCTCCTCCGAAATTTATACTCGTTACCTCCGCACGTTGCAGGTAATCGCGAACATTGTCGAGGTGCAATAGATCTTTGTTAAGAAGCGTAACGATCGCCGGGAGAAAGTCGCGAAATTAACCGTGACTGGTAATCACTGAAATTACTCCGCTTTTTCTCTCGCTCCTACCCCTCCTCCTCTTCTCGCCCACACGTTCGATCCCTCGTCATTTAAAAAATGAACGGCCTCGCATTCGGCCCGTTTCTCCAGTTAATCAGGATCAACGAATTTCTACCTTGCGTTTAATCGCGTCACAGTTAGCGTAATATATGTTATTGTGCTCTGTCCTATGTAGTACGATTCATTTTCGAGCTTGTTTATTGATTGTTTTAAATATTATACTGCGTTCGTGGATTCGAAGGGAAAGCTGTTAACTGATTTATGGCAAGATTTGTGGCAACGCAATTTGGAGCGAGCATTAATTACGATACGTAATAACTGCTACCCTCTTTTTAGCTGTTGCTCGTAACGAGTGAATAAATTTATATGAAATTCAATTTCCCCTCCGAAATAAGTGGAATTATTCGCAGGACCTGGCGGTCGCGATTCTCTTTCAGAATACTCCTCGAACGTTCAACTTCCGTCTGAATGAATATTACAATGCGTCGAACAGAGAAATGAATCAATCCGACAATGAATTCACAGAGGCGTGATATCTCGTAAACATAAGTGGCCACCTGTAACCGACTTTCCGTTTCGGGATTCCCACGATCGGGAGAAGCATGTGGGCCCATTCACCGCGATAGACGTTCATGCATATTTACGATGCGACAATGAAATTGGATTTGGCCAGGAGCACATGGCTCATACGTATAGGTATGCCAGTCGACCCGCTCCTCTTTTTCTTCCTGGTTCTCGTGCGTACACGCGTTTCATTCATGCGAGCCTCCGAGTATAAAGTGGCCCCAAACCCCCAGCTTGCATCCCTGCCAATTCATCGGACACCACCCCTTGATTCATGATAATTTTATTCCCGTGAATGGACGGGGGCCTGTAAACAGGAAGAAGTCAAACACGGAAGGGAGAAAAATCCATTAAACGTCCCTTCGCGTGTGTAGGTTAACGACACGTCGTTCGAATGAATGGGCCTTCCTTTGATCGACACGATCAGACATTTTTTTAACATTCATTCATCGTCAGAATTATAATATCCGTTCGTTCACCCTCAGAAAATGTTATTTTGTAAATACATAATATGCATTAATAACGTATTTCGAAAATGGATAGCAAAGAAGCCTGGGAACGTTATTTTTCAAAAAAAGCGATAATTGCATTCGAAGTGAGCCGAGCCAACATTTCTCTGGGTATTGAAAAAAAGCATATTTCTTTCTTCTAGAGAACCACAGACTACAGGTGTTAACTGTTTGACGCAACACGTTCTGGGTTAGTTATCGCACCTCACGTTTGCGCGAGCAAAATTGTTAATCACTGGTAACACAGAATTTTAACTGAATTTCCTTCCCACAACATTTGTTAAAAAATTGTGTGTTCTGCCTCAGCGGTATGTGGACTCTTGATTTCGAGTTTTGTATTACGCAGAAATTATGCAAATAGTGTAATACGGAGCGGCCATCTGTTACAAAGTAAAGAAAGTAACATCAGTTATAACGCTGGCCATACTTTGATGCACCTACTTATTAAGAAATTTCACCCGATCCTCATACTGTAATAAAATGACCCGATGCCGGAGAAAGAGGACAATTTGCTCCAATCAAAATTGCTAAGAAGCTACAATTTCGAATCGTAAGATTCCCATATTAAAAGGAGAAATATTAGTCGATCTCCGAGTCCGCCGGTGCCTTGCGATTGATGAGCGCCGGTTTATTCGCCAGCAGCGTTTATTAAATTTGTTAAAAGTCATAATTGTTCGAACATTAATGGACGTAGCCTTGTCATTAACCAAATTGTCCATCGACATTTCCTTTAAACTATTCCGTCAACTTTCGTATTAAGCCCGGCATGAAATTCGCAACAATAAACGGAAAAATAAACTGAAGCTAAATTGATCCGCTCTCATATTTGTAAAAATGAAGACACATAAAAATTGAACGGTCGCCACGTGTAATTTTTTACCATTGAACGATGTCAAGTATTTTTTCAAGAAATAAGAAATTATGTTCCTGGCCATCAATTCAGACGCATGTTTAATTTATGATAATTAATAATTGTAGAGTATAAAACGTCTGCATTCCTATTGATGCGCAAAGCGTACAAGGGAACGTGAAAAACTGTTCAAAGGGACTCGCTAAGAATTCACCGGCAACAAACTAAAGTCATAAATCGCATATCAGCGTGGCTCGATATTCTCTCTGGTAGGGGCAATAAATCCGTCAATCGGGCTCGCATCCCGAGGAGAAATGCGTGCCGCGGACGGAAAAGCAGAATGCGGTGTGCTAAATCGTAGCATAGGAGGACGCGTGCTTACCACGGTACGCACGCGCTTCCTCACACGCGAGTACCGAAAGAAAAGAGGGAGAATCAGTTGGCAGTCGCGAGCAAAGCGAGTAGTAGAAGGAAGGAAGGAGCATCGACGAGCTCTGAGGGGCGAGAGGGCCCCTGTCGGAGGCTACCGTGAGAACGAGGCAAGGCCTCATGTCCCAGACGGACCCATCGACCGGCACGGGGTCCGACGAAGCGACGGAGAAGGAGGCAGGCCTGCCGTGAACGGGAGCGAGACGACGGATGAGTGGAGAAACAACGACAGGTCGGGCCCCGGCCGCAGGGCTGCCGTTCGGGGCCCGTGCTCACGACAGAGACAACGACAGGCGCGAGCCTCACACGCGACTCGCACACGTCCGAGCCGCGAGCGCAAACCGCGCTTTTTTTTCCAGGACTAGCCCGATCTCTCTCGTTCTCTCCTTCTATCTCGTTCCGCGTGTAGGTAGGTACACACGCGACCTCGGCTCTCCCGGTGTGCTCGCCTTCTTCCACACCGATTCTCCTCGCTCCTTTTCTCGCGGGAATGATTGATGCCGTTTCTTCTGGCACGCCGCAGCTCGAGCTCGGGATTAATTGCTACCGGGCACTGATTCGTTTCGACTACCTCGCACGTATCTTTTTGACAATTCATTTTTAAAGCCGTTTTCAGATATTTCACCTGTCTCCAGTAGATGGTATATGAAATTCGATCAGAAATTGATGACTTAGAGCAAACAGTAAACAAAAGAGAATATCTCAGTCGTAGAATACAGATTGCAGAACATTTTTCCGAAATACAACATGCTTGGTCGTAAGGATCATGCATGGCCCAGCCCTTACTTCTTGTGTGACAACTTTCACCGGTCAGACAATGGTAACTGATTTTGCAATTTACCGGAATGTCCATCCGAGGTTATGGCGAATTCGAGGCAGCCATTCACATGTTACAAGAGGAGACTTTTACGCTCGCCTCGCGTTTCCCCCGAGGTGGAAAGGGCATCCGGATTCGCGTATTATAAAGTCTCGCATGGGGTCTTGGCCCCGCAATCAGCTGCAATAAAACATGTTTAAAAAAAGGAGCGAAGGAAACGCGGCTACCTCTTTTTACGTGCACGCGAGAACTTCTCGCTCGTAAAATCGCTTGAGAGTCCGCCGAGTCCCGGGGAGAAAGGAAACGAGCACCGATTTTTGCGCCCATCTGATCCGTACGAACTTTCGAAAGGTTTCAAAAGGCCAAGCCAGGTCCACGAACGCGCGCGTGTCAAGTTTTATTTAACCGATTTACTCGACTCATGCAGGAAATCCTGTCAGGTGATTTTGATTATGTTTCGTCGAGAGCCGAGATTTTTCGCTCCAGGCAAAAATCGATCAATTCCTAGCATTATCCGTTTTACAAATATCCCCTGGCAAAAATTTTATTTCACAATTCATTTTTGTTTATCATTTTAATTAAACTCGAGGCAGCGTTACACGAATATCGAATAATTTAAATTGACATGCCACATCGAAGTTAATTCATTTAAAGATTTATCAGTTCGATCAACGGAGAATTGATTAACGACCTCCTCGAATAACTTCCATTAAAACATTCTCCTCCTTTTCATTAATTTCATATTCAATCGTACATATCCACTTTCTACTTGCGCGGTTTGCACGAAACCCAGTTACGGCTAAGAAGAGTAACCAGTGCGAATAAAGTGGCAAATGGAACGTATCGTTGAACAAAAATTTATCTCTGGTACCTCGCGCCTGCTTACGCCCCGCTGGAATCAGATGAGAAAGCGTCTCGTCGTTTAATCGAATTAATGTGACGACGCCAACGCCGTCGTTCAGGACATTTATTTGTACACGTGCCTCCGTCTCATGCCACGCCGATGACGTTACGCCTTCTCGTGAAATCCTGTCACCAAGTAAAATATAATTACCATTGCAATTACAGTGAAATTTGTTTTTATGCCCTGTGCATGGTTTCTCTTAATGTCACGTGTGAATATCTTGAAGTAATTCCTTTCCATTGAAAGCGCGATGTATCTAATAATAATTAACTGTCACGTATTTTATTATACACGATGACGAATGAGGTGATATGAGAAGTGAAATAAAATATGTAAACTACATTAATAACATTTTTTTATCCTATTAAAATGCCTGGAAGGAAGGAATTATTATTCATGAAAAATATAAGAGTATCTTCAAGCTTTATTTATGAGATACAAATAAAATAAAAGACTAATCATTTATTTTTTATGACAATTCCTATTTAATTACAGACACGAGTTACTTAGAAGGTTTTGTATTTGATGAACAGGAACGTGCGCTTATCAATAGAATATGAACGCGTAACGTGATTTAATAGTAGCGGGGAACGCGTACGTGTCTCCGGAGTCCATTGACGGCGGTCTGGCTTCTAAGATCCGTACAAGAATTGTAAACATTCGCACGCTTCGACCGCGGGCCCCGGTTCCGCTCGGTGATAACGGTCCGCGTGGTGGCACATGCGATAAACGGTCGCGATAACTTCGCCCACGATATTGCACGCGGCTTTTGACGGCCGGCTGACATCATTAATTATTGTTTTCCTTCCTGGTAGTCCGTCGCGTACCGTGGAAAGTCACCCGAGAACTGTGAGACCAAAGACGCAATCGTTTTAGATTGATAGAAAAGCCAGAGCTCAATTCAATTAACACGTTATACTAAACACAGACATTTTCTCAACGTTTGTTATCTGCCGAAATAAACGCGACCTGACTAACATAAAGAAGTACGTAATATATGCTGCTCATTATACAAACGATTTCAAGTGTTCCTCGTGAGCCGTCAGCATGTAACACGTTTTCAATATAAGCGAACCGAAGGTCTTACGTACTGAATTTGGACCGTAGTTTATTTAAACATTCAGCGAAGAACAGGCAAAATAGCCCAAATAATCTGTTAATAAATGGCAATAAATTTGAAATTGTAAATGGACAACGATATGCATTTTGAAATTGATAAGAGCCAGCATGAAACTCGAATGCAAGAAGAAATTCGACGGTGTAGTAGAACGAAATAATGCGAAGAAGAACTCGGAGACTGAGTCAGTTTTTCTTTTAGTTTAACGAGACGAGCTCGGCTTTTGACTGGGCGTTGGAGACTTTCAATTACGTGTTTCCTTGGCAATTTCGATGCTACTTGTTGTTGGGAATTTTTTTCAAACGCTAATTGCGCCACGTTTCCCGCACCACTGACCCGTTCGGCTTAAATTACTTTTGTTAACACGAGAGTTCTCTCGCTTCTGAACGACTCGGTCGCATGCATAATGTAATGAGCGAAAATGATTTCGAAACTGGACGCGCGTATATTTTACAGAGATTATCTTTTTTTTAGATGCAATCACGATGCACCTCGTAAAACGGTTTCGGTACGTGGAAAGAAAAGTTCCATTTTAATTATTTCCTTTTGAACCTTCGATATTAACGCACCTGTTTATTTACGTTTTCATTCGGATTTCAATTAACGTGTCTTTTATAACGAACTCTCTTCCCGCCGGATAAAGAAACGAGCAAGCACCTGAGAACGTTGTTAATCAGGTGTAAACATGAAAAAAATAACTTGGAATTATGCTTGTCCAATATAAAACATGTTTTATATCGTGTAGCTTGTATACGCCTGGATTTTGTTTAACACGTGTACAATTTGCAGGCGAAATTTTGTCCAATTTCTTTAATTAAATCGTCGTCTTGAGACAAGATTTAGTACCTGTCTACTAACACCTCGAAGTATCTTCTTTGGCCCTTAGGCCTTAGGTTCAGATGAAAGTTCCATTCAAACTAAAAATAATATAAACTCTGATGCACGATGTCGTAAAGTGAACTCTTTTAACGAACAAGTGGCTGAAGATTTTGACAAGTGGAAACACGGCTCGGCTTGACGTCTCCAAAAGCTCCTGGCAAGTTGTCAAGCCGCGAACAAAACGTTATCTCCTTCCTAGCACTCTCGCTTGAGCCAGCAGAAAGCTACATATATTTTCGTAGCTCACGTAGTATCTGGTTGACAAGAGATAATGTTAATGGAGGGATTCGTCCGCCGGTTTATAGAGCCTTGAAGAAAGCCGCTCGAGGATCCGACGATAAAGCTTTTTAAGAGAACTACAGAACACACTTGAATCTCGTGCCTGCTAATTCAATCAGTTTTATCTAGTGTCTGTCTGAGGATTGCAAACGAGTTGTTAGAAATTTAACCATATGTCTTTACATCTTCATCTGCAATTTCAAGTAATGTTTGTCTTGCTTTAACTTAACATATTTGCATTATCGAATGCAATATTCCGTGAATAAACTGGAACATTTCTGAATCGAGAAATGTACATATTATTTATCAGAGCAGCTGAAGAAGCTTTTATCAGATTCTTAAGAAATCTCAGTAATTCTTCGGCGCAAGCTTTAAGGATGCTAATGAACCAGAATTGCTTACGTAATTGGAAGAAGTCCAGAATCAAACGCGCACCGCAAGGAAGTCCCTTAAAGGGCGATTCGAAGTGCACTGATTGCAGAGTCTTATTTTGTCGAAAGGGAGTACCTTAAAACGTGTCTCGTTCGCTTTTAATGAACGCGTTAAATGTAGTCGGAATGATCTTTCGACACATTGAACGATCTCAACTGTTGGCTATAACATGGATAAAAATTTCTTGTTAGTCCATGTACGGATCAACTATTTTTGTTCGTTAAAAATTATCGGTGATAAGAAATTGCTTTCGGCGACCATGGTGTAATTTTCCTATGTCGAGGTACGTTTCACGTGTTCTAAATCGCTCGGTTATCACAAATTTATTCTGTCAGAGATAGTACAAGGAATATTATAGAAATATGTTGTAGAATGTTTCGTAAGAAATATTGCCAGCACTTAAGCGACATTGTAAAGAATTAAGCTCAGCCATAAATAATCTATATACGTATTGTAATAAAAATAAAATGCAAAGACTGTTTGCGTATACAAGCGATTAAAATAAATGATTGGCGAAAAAAAGATTGGCCGATTAATCTCGAGGTGCGGAGGAACCTCGTGCGGTAATCGAAGTGAATCAGGGTATCGAGAACGAGTTTAAAGGAGCGTCGGGACGCCCGTGCCGCGTCAAGGTGTAGGTGCAACACAATCAAAGCATTTAGAGCGACCTTCTGGCCGAGAAGTAGCTTCTGCAGAGGGTTCGAAAGTTGGTGAGGGTAGCGGCTGCTTGAATGGCAGCGGAGAGTCAGTTTGTCTAGAGACTGCACGCGGTGCGTTCGCTTGTCTAATGTCAGTGTGAATCTCGCTCACGAATTTTCGTATCTCGCGTGTGTCAAACGTCGATCTGTTTAAAGAGTGTCCGGACAGTGGAGATTTACATATTTACAAGATCTTTTTGCCATCTGAAATTTGTACGAGAATGTAACTCCGTCGTTAGTTCAGTGATCTCAGATGTGTTAATAAATAATAGGTAAGCGAATTCTTGTAACGTGATATGTTACACAGTTAACAGTTCCGAGAACTTTAGTTGACCATAAGAACAGATTACAAGTAAAATTTATAATAGTTGCCTTCGTTTTATGACAGTGTCGTCTTTGAACTTTCAATGATTAAATATTTTCATTACATTTAATTGCGTAATTATTGAATAACACATGTTTGCGTTGAACATTGAATACGGAAAATCTAGTGAACGCTGTCAAAATGAATTTTATATTGAAATACATTACATTAAATTAATATAATGACCGCATTGTGCAATTCATTGACACATCGGATTGTTAGAATTTCTTTATTTATATTTCAACACATGGATTCGTTTGTAACTTATGCTAGGTGTGAATTTACATTTGTCGAGTCTTCAAGAGATATCAAGACGTGCAATGATGTCATACGAATATCCTCATCCGGTTTCCAGGACCTATCAGTATAAAAAAGTGAGTGAACTAATGTAGAACATTTGTTTACTTATCGTATTGACATAATGCCCCTAAATCACTTTATTAACAACTTCTTTACTTCAATCATCATTGTCATCTTAATTATTATCTCGTTATCTTTAAATTTAATAGAGTCGCTTTTGTTTAATAGATAACGAAACCATTATTGGAAAGAAAACGACGAGCTCGCATAAACAAATGCCTTGACGAGTTGAAAAACCTCATGATAGATGCATTGGAGGTATGTATTTAATATCATACATAATTAATTGCCAATAAATTATCAATTTTTATTAAACATGACAAGAATAACTACAATTATTATAATAAAAAAATCTGAATTTGAAGATTTTGTACTTCTAAACATTTTGTATAAAACAGAGAGCATATTTTTTATTAATGCCAGCATACATAATTAACGCCGTGCACGTGCATAGAAAGATGAATGGCAGTACGCAGAATGTAAATGTTAGCGGAGCCATTCAACAAGCGATTTCATCGGGTCTGAGCGCGATACGTTGGTTGAACGAGCACGTGCTATGCTTTTTTCCTCGTGTAGGATCGGCGCCGCGCAGCGCGAGAGAAACCTTTAGAACGAAGCCCGCGTTGTTTCTTGCTCGAAATTAGCCTGCGCCCAGCGCTGTTCACTGTATAAAATATTATACTCACCGTGCCTCTCTTCTATGCAATTTCACGAGTCGCTTGAAGCAGGAAATGCATTCCCGGGCTCAGATACGCGCGTGCAATCGATTTCGTTTTGCGTTTAAATGTATTCCTAGACCGTGGGAACCCGCTCGGCTGGTGAGTGTCAAGCGAACACGTGACTCGGCCGGCCGTAATTACCGGAGCCGGTAGTTAGCGCTTCGGCCGTGTTCATTACATTTAATACTCCGCGTGTAATTGCGATGTCTGCTGGCAGATAAGTGGGTCCGCGGGCTGGTTTGGTTACCGAGGTTCGAGGTAGAAATTCTTCGCTCCTGTTCTCAGATAATGCCGAACAATTTTCCTTTTTCGCGGTAGCGATTAGAGGAAACTCGCCCCTATCTTCCGCTCCGATCTCTCATTCAATGGAAATGCTGTCTCGAATCTCTCGCTCTCGTTTCAATCCGGTTTCAAGTAACACGCGAGTCCAATTTAATCTTATTGTTATAAATAAAAGATTTGTATAAAAATTGCGTTATTAGCATAAATATTACTTAAATTCTCACTAATCCTGAAAAAAAGTAGTATTGGAATAATCTGTTAAAAATTCTTAATGACCACATACATTTTACTTCATTTCTCACAAATTGTCACTCAATAACATTATACGGAATTACTACTTACACAATCTTTAAATTGCGTAGGACGTTTGCATCTTAATGATCAAAGACAAACAGAAAAATTCAAAACGCATTTCAAGAAGTTGTAACACCGGTGCAGCAAGTTCGCGTGCAGAACTCGTTCGGCCTCGGAAAGGATTTGAAATTTTGTAACTATGTCAGCCTGATATCCGACGCGCCGAGATGCACGCGTCTATTAACACGAACGCGTTAATTATGTTATTTCTCTGAAGAAAAATCGCTTCAGATTTCATGCGACGAAATCGCTAATGAAAGAATTAACGCCGGAATGCACGGGAGATTAGCAAGCTACTGGTAGCTAATTATACGGCGAAGCTATGCGTGCAAAGTAATCGTTATTCGAGTCCAATGTACGCATATAATCGATTTTGGTCTAATGTTAATTCAAAGAAATATCTGATAAAGTTGTTTCACGTTGGCGTTCCCCTTCACTTGGGATTAAACTGCATCATAGTGGAAATGAGAATCTGCGGATTAAAACGCTATTTCGAATAATTTAACATTTGCTGAAACGAAGATCAATATTTTTATCCAATAAATAAAACAATTTTTTAGCACACTTTCTTACAAATATAAATTTTTAATCATACATCTTGTGATAAAAAAAATTCGAAAAACCAGGCAGTACTTATTTGTTCTAAAATAGAAGAAAAATCAAATTGAAGATAAATAACATATTTTTGTTATAGAAATTCACATTTTAGACTGATATGATGTTTCAAATGTAGCGATTATGTACATTCTTAGTTGTAGCCATCTGCTAAAGTTTCAAGTAATCTTAACGAAGTTTGTACCTACCTTACTTTCGTGCGATACTTCCTGGGGAAGGGCCCACGAGTCGGTAACGTTGGGACTGATGCGAGAACGGTAATGGGCCCGTGAGTCCCAACAGTGCCGGCTTGAGGAACTCAGGTGCTCTACACGACTTTAAAGCCTTTATTCTAATACCGTGTATCTGACCAAAATAAGATTTTACAGCAGCACGCAAAGGCTAATTATTTCTGTTTCGTTTCATATTTTATTTCATTTTTTTGCATATTTTTATTTAAAGAGTTTTTGTGGTATTATCTACAGTAGGCAACATCAAAGAGAAAAAAGAAGCATTCAAAATTCAAATTTCGTTAAAAATGTTGATGTGTGGTTTTTAATTAAACGGAAGACATCGACGTATATTGCATTTCTTTTTAATATTAAAGATTCAAGAGATTCTTAATATTTACAGTAAATAATATAATATCTTTCGTGTACTGTGCTGGACGAATTGTCTGCAATAATTTATTAATTTGAGTTTCATGAAAGTTTCTTATTTACTCGGAACACCAATTACAAACGAGATTGCTGTAGTAAAAAACGCAAAATTATACAGTATAATTACTATGTCTCGTTTATATAATAAAAGGCCAGTCAAATTTAATTAACTATATAATTTCCCTTATTATGTACGACATTATCCTATGCGTGGACTTATTAACCCGAATTTCTCGAGAATTTGTTCGAAAAACCATCAACATTAAACGAACCACGTAATTATTTTGCATCCAACCCAGTATTACGTATAATTGCGGCGCGTTTTGTATCATAAAAATGTGCGAACGGAACTAAGGATGGTTCGTTGGTTACAGACGGAGGGGGAGGACATCAACAAGCTGGAGAAAGCGGACATACTGGAGCTGACCGTGCGCCATTTACAGAGGCTGCAGGGATCCCAAGCATCTTCCGGTTTCACGAGAACCGCGAGTGACGAGATTTCGGCCGAGGCTCGATGGATCTCTGGTTTTGGCCACTGCGCAGCTGAAGCCTACAGATTTCTCTCGGCGCTTCCAGGTGAAGGCGCGGAAAAGTTAGCCAGGCACCTCGCAGCTGGCCTGCAGAAGAGTTACCGTACGAATTCGACGGTAATTATCTCTTCATCGATGACTCGCGCTTGTCGGACAATGAGGCGAAAGTTAAGCCCGCCCGCGGACACCGAATAATTCATTACGCTCTTCACCGAGATTGACACGCGCGTCCTCTTTTTGATTTTCCTTTTTTTCTTTATATATACACTCTTACTTTGCCTGTCGGATCGAATGACTCGGTAAAACAAATTAGAGAGCATCTTCGAAATCGTAATACAAGTAGAAAATGAAATATAAAACAAAAATTATGATTTACTTAAATATATTTTAATGTTTTTTCAGTTAAAGACGAACTTGCTGACACAAATCTTGGCAAGTTTGGACCTTACCACCGATCCACTGGCTTCCTCGATTTTAAACGCAAATATTAACAGTGCAGAGGCAACTGATCAAAATCCTACGATGCACAATGAAACCATTTGTGAGAGAGTCGCAGTTGACATCGATGAAACAATTTCTGCTGACAATAGGAAAGATTTAAGTGCATGTGCTTCTGAAACGAAGGATTTTAAAGAGGGACAAATAGCGAAGAAAGTGAAGGCAGAAATCAAGATCGAAGATGACGAGGAAATTGACGTGGAACGTGTTGATGAAGCTGATCCTATGTGGAGACCTTGGTAGCTTCAGGACTTACTCAAGTTTTATAATTATATCAGAAAATTAGAATAAAGTATTCGTTGTTCGAATAAGTGATACGATGATAGCATAGGATTTTTTCAACTAATAAAACTACTCTAAACCAATAGATTTAATTTAAGTGATAAGCTTGCAAATGTAAAGATCAAAGATAGTATTACTGTAAGTTTTTCAAAAAATTTCCTACGTTGTTAAAATTCGTATTAAGTTTTCATATGTATTAGTATTATTAATGGTTTAAAGAATAATTTCTCAGAACATATTTTTATTAATCTTGTATCGTGTTACGAAAAGGAAACTTATTATGTTACTTAAAATTTAAAAAATATGTAGTTTATTAGTAAAATACTATTATTAGGAACTAAATTCATTTGGTTTTTTGAAAATACATTTTAGCTTTAATTTGGACACATAGATTATCTCGCGTTGAATGTTGTTAATATGAATAATATATTCTAAGTTTGTTATACTGTTATATACTGTTCACTTTTATGGTATGTTATAGTATTATATTAGTACAAGGTTCTATTCTTATCACGCATAAATTATAAAATAGTATATTAATATGTATGTATTAGTGAATACCGTTGTCTTTCAAGCACAAGCATCAATTTATGATAATTGCTTTAAGGTGATGTTCCATAAAAAATATGAATAATACGTTAAATAAGAACATAATGTATCGTGTAGTGGCGATGAATATTTTGGTACTTGGCTTTAATCTAATAAGATACGATAAATAATCTTTCATTCCTGTGTGATACACGTAAAAGCATTAATATAAACGTGATAGCACATTAATATATAGGAATCTCAATCAGAATGAGTTGTTATGTTAGTAATAATAATGTACTACGACTTAGGTTTAATTTTTTTATTTTCTAATTATCTTCACAATGTAAAAAAAGAGAATCGAAAGGGTTTCTGTTTAATATGTTTCTTGTATTGTATTTTTTCCTGAAATGCAGGGTGTGCACTTAAACTCTGGTAACATTATTTTATAATGTAATCAAAACATTCTTTAATTTTCTCAGTAATCCTAATAACGATTAATCGCGCAATAAATACTATCAAGATTGTCAAAGCATGTTTTGGGATAAATAATAATAAAAAACATTC
>NW_017173325.1:0-1151 GCF_001652005.2 Ceratina calcarata | reverse complement strand
TTCTCAGAACATATTTTTATTAATCTTGTATCGTGTTACGAAAAGGAAACTTATTATGTTACTTAAAATTTAAAAAATATGTAGTTTATTAGTAAAATACTATTATTAGGAACTAAATTCATTTGGTTTTTTGAAAATACATTTTAGCTTTAATTTGGACACATAGATTATCTCGCGTTGAATGTTGTTAATATGAATAATATATTCTAAGTTTGTTATACTGTTATATACTGTTCATACAGTAAATAATATAATATCTTTCGTGTACTGTGCTGGACGAATTGTCTGCAATAATTTATTAATTTGAGTTTCATGAAAGTTTCTTATTTACTCGGAACACCAATTACAAACGAGATTGCTGTAGTAAAAAACGCAAAATTATACAGTATAATTACTATGTCTCGTTTATATAATAAAAGGCCAGTCAAATTTAATTAACTATATAATTTCCCTTATTATGTACGACATTATCCTATGCGTGGACTTATTAACCCGAATTTCTCGAGAATTTGTTCGAAAAACCATCAACATTAAACGAACCACGTAATTATTTTGCATCCAACCCAGTATTACGTATAATTGCGGCGCGTTTTGTATCATAAAAATGTGCGAACGGAACTAAGGATGGTTCGTTGGTTACAGACGGAGGGGGAGGACATCAACAAGCTGGAGAAAGCGGACATACTGGAGCTGACCGTGCGCCATTTACAGAGGCTGCAGGGATCCCAAGCATCTTCCGGTTTCACGAGAACCGCGAGTGACGAGATTTCGGCCGAGGCTCGATGGATCTCTGGTTTTGGCCACTGCGCAGCTGAAGCCTACAGATTTCTCTCGGCGCTTCCAGGTGAAGGCGCGGAAAAGTTAGCCAGGCACCTCGCAGCTGGCCTGCAGAAGAGTTACCGTACGAATTCGACGGTAATTATCTCTTCATCGATGACTCGCGCTTGTCGGACAATGAGGCGAAAGTTAAGCCCGCCCGCGGACACCGAATAATTCATTACGCTCTTCACCGAGATTGACACGCGCGTCCTCTTTTTGATTTTCCTTTTTTTCTTTATATATACACTCTTACTTTGCCTGTCGGATCGAATGACTCGGTAAAACAAATTAGAGAGCATCTTCGAAATCGTAATACAAGTAGAAAATGAAAT
>NW_017173324.1:0-204 GCF_001652005.2 Ceratina calcarata | reverse complement strand
GGTTGGACACATGGTAAACCATGAGTGGGCCCCAATCAGTAACCGAAACGCCCAGATTTGGGAGTGCGGTTAAGGCTTGTTGCAAGCCCACGGTTACTTGCGTGATGCTTCCCACATTATCATGCTTAATGGGCTTGAGGTATAACACTTTTTCAAACCAGGCGGACTGAATCAGTCTCTGGTTATTGTAACGCCGTTTTAGCG
>NW_017173323.1:0-204 GCF_001652005.2 Ceratina calcarata | reverse complement strand
TGTAATTAGAGAGAATAGCGTGGTAGTTATAGTAGGAGAAACCGGTAGCGGAAAAGCCACGCAATTAACACAGTACCTTCACGAGGACGGCTACAGTCGCTACGGTATAATCGGATGCACACAGCCGAGGAGAGTCGCCGCGATGTCCGTGGCTAAGAGAGTTTCCGACGAAATGGCAACTACTTTAGGAGACAAAGTAGGATA
>NW_017173322.1:0-204 GCF_001652005.2 Ceratina calcarata | reverse complement strand
GCGCCTCTTCCCGTGACGGAGATTTTAGTTTTCCGTCTGCTTCTTCTTCTCGGGGATTACCCATGCGCAGGGTTCCTTGCACTTCCAAGCCTTAGAGCCAAATTTGTGGTGGAAGTAGCAAAGTCCATTCCGCTCTGCATTTTCGGAGTTGCTGCCTCTGGAATTGCTTCTCTGTCTTCTTTGGAAACGACGTCTCCATGGGCT
>NW_017173321.1:0-204 GCF_001652005.2 Ceratina calcarata | reverse complement strand
GAAGCTCGTAACAACGAGCTTCAAGTCTCGATCTTATAGGGCGCGATGTAACTTACCGCACCAGGAAGGGCCCGAGAATGACAAACTGCAGCAGTGCGTTTAACGTAACGTACTGCCCAAGCCGTCAGCTGTTTCTAATTAACTTTTAGAGTGGCCTAAAGGAGTACTTCCACTATCCGACAAGTGTCGGTGCGGAGCCGGACG
>NW_017173320.1:0-204 GCF_001652005.2 Ceratina calcarata | reverse complement strand
AAGGTGCTCGAGACCTTGGAGCCAAGATATAAGATCGGTCCAGCACGTGTAAAGCGAAAAGTAACTGCAGGATTCGTCGGGTTTTTGGAGGTCATAATTCCCACCGACGTAAACATCGAATTAGCGTCACTAAGTGCTCAGGTTTGCAATTGAAGAAACGTCGCGTAGAATGTAAGGAGCGATTGCAAGAAGCAGAAAAGCACT
>NW_017173319.1:0-204 GCF_001652005.2 Ceratina calcarata | reverse complement strand
TTCATTGTTAATAGATTTATTTGTTCAAGCACACACATATATACATATATTTATATATTCATCCAGACCTATCATTTTAACAAATAACTACTTATTTAAATATCATTTCAAATAAAAATAATATTAGTAGAAGAATTTTTACATTTTACTACTTTATAAAGGAACATAATAGAAAAATAATAATATTAAGTTATAAATAACTAA
>NW_017173318.1:0-204 GCF_001652005.2 Ceratina calcarata | reverse complement strand
GAGCTAGATTACTTCCACGTTCCGGGGCTTTTTAACAGGAGGAGGAGGAGGAGGAGGAAGTGGTAGTATTGGAGCAGGGGATACCGGAGGAGGAGGTAAGAGTGGATTTATTGTAAGAGAGCGTTTGTCTATTATTGGTGGAGGTAATTTCTTTTTGTTTTTTCTTTTAACAACAGAGGACCATGGTTCCAAAGGAGGGTGGGT
>NW_017173317.1:0-204 GCF_001652005.2 Ceratina calcarata | reverse complement strand
CTGTCCTCTACGTGACTTTTCCTTTTTTTATGAATCTCCAGTTCTTCTTGTGTCTATGGTTTCTTTTATCATTTTCCTGTCAGTTTTAATTCATTGACTTATTGGTCAGTGGCGTCGAAGCCGTTTTTATTTTATTTCTGTCCAGCGTTCTATGTATCTTTTTATATCTATCTTTCTTTTTCGTTGTATAGTTGACTTTGTATG
>NW_017173316.1:0-204 GCF_001652005.2 Ceratina calcarata | reverse complement strand
TTGTGTTTAAAGAACTTGCATCATGCCCATTCGTATTTCTTCGTCACGATGCTGTCCGAGGTCCGTTACAACCGCCGTATGATGGACCTTATGAGGTGATTGAGCGGAATGATAAAAATTTCGTGATTAGGATTAACAAAAAAGACGTCAGAGTTTCAATTGATAGATTGAAACCGGCTTTTGTTATATCTGAAAATATTGACC
>NW_017173315.1:0-204 GCF_001652005.2 Ceratina calcarata | reverse complement strand
ATAAACAAAACATTCCAAAGAAGTTTCGCTCGGCGCGTTCTAAGAATTGGGGGAAGAACAAAGCTTTATTTATAGAGTGTACGATATGTGATTACGTCATATTTCAACAGAAAACGTCAAACTATGTTCTACTATTTCGGGTAGCAATGCGACTGTCAAACTTGAACTTTGTCAATAAGTAGTTACTTTTATAGGCGTCATGTT
>NW_017173314.1:0-1146 GCF_001652005.2 Ceratina calcarata | reverse complement strand
CTGCTACTACTTAATACAGTTTTATAGCATGAGACAATGAAATTAAATGTAACTCGTAATTGCCGTCGACATTTTCGGGAATTCGCGAATCGTTGCGATTCGTCGCGAGCTTTGGCGAACGCGTGCTGGTTTCAGTTTCACGCTCAGCTGTGCCAGCGGGAAAATCAATCAAAATCGGAACGTCATCGGGGTACGTCGGGCATGCGAATTCGCACGCGTGCGCGAGCCATCGCTCCGCTCGGCTTCGTATCGCGCGAACCACCGCGTCGCACCGGGGGGCGGTTTCGATTTTACGTTCTCCACGACGCGTTCAGATTTTCAGTAATAACGTCACGTACACACGACCATCGACCACGTCGCCCGATGGATCAAAGGAGGAGGTAGCTGGCTCCCAGCGATTCCTGCTTTTAATTTAGCTCACGAACCATTTGGCCCCCGGCCGCCGCGCCGCGGACGTGTCCGGGTTATCCTTATACAAAAATAACAAGAGGGCTTGGAAATTCCCAGCCCAGTTTTTTAACTAGGCTTCGGATTGTCGTCGATGGTAGTTGATACTTTCCGCGCGCTAGTTTATAGAGAATTTGGCAACTTACTCCGTCCGCGTTATTGCACGTTGTTAATTGAGGTACGAAAGAGCAATCGCGAATATCGTTGAAAATCTGTATTATCTGAACAGGTTAACGAGCGACTTGAAATTTCCAGCCTAGTTCTTTAACTATCCCGGCGAGCCAATTATAGTCGACACTCTTATTAATGATGTCCTTTTGGCAATTTTAGCAGTTTAACCGAAATTACATAACTACACATTAATTCTTTTGCGAAATACTATATGTCAGGTTTCTTGATTTTTTTATCAGACATAAGAATAGCCCTTTTCAATTTACCTGATACAGATATTCATAGTCCAGTCACTGTATCGGAAATTTAAACAGCGGGAGTGCTTATTTATACTCCGAAAATTTTCTTTACTACGATTTGCACGATTTCAAGATTGAGTAAAACCGTGGCTCCGAACATGAGACTTATCGTCCGGGTAAAACGGAATCGCAGTACAACGATCGACTGCTCTCGCAGCCCGATACTTGCTCGGGGAGGTATCGGCGGTTCGACGTTCGCGAGCCGCACGGAACCTTTAACGTAGCTCTT
>NW_017173313.1:0-204 GCF_001652005.2 Ceratina calcarata | reverse complement strand
TTCCTATGTAATTAGTTGTCATGACTATTCTTATTGTTTTATCCGATATTAGGATATAAAACTGAAATTGGTCAACAAATAATAATTAACATGTCGCAGTATTATTATATATAGACTGTAATATGTACGAAAATAAAGGGAAGCAATATATGTATATGAAAAAACGAAACACCAATGTACTCAATAAAATGTATGACCAGGTAA
>NW_017173312.1:0-204 GCF_001652005.2 Ceratina calcarata | reverse complement strand
GCGCAGCGAGGGGGGACGGGCACGTGTGCGACCTTCATAGTGTGCGGGGAGAGGGTTCGCGAACGTACGCGGGCCCTAACGCGGTTTACGGGGAAGAGGGGATCATCGCGATCTCCAACAAATTGCTGATTTTGCGAATTCCTCTCGCCGTGCGCAGGAGAGGGATCGCGAACGTATGCAGAGCCTAGTGTGGAAGAAGAAGGA
>NW_017173311.1:0-204 GCF_001652005.2 Ceratina calcarata | reverse complement strand
GTCAATAGTAGCTACTGCAAGATAAAGAGATTCGTCTTTGTATGTACGCTTAATGAAACGTATAGATCTATTGTTGTAGATTTAACAAGAATTGATGCGTCTTTATCAAAAATTCCGTCCAATTTACTATTAATGATCGTCTTGTAATCAGACAGTCATGTGTTTCGAATTAACGCTTGAGACTAATTAACCGTCCTTAATAAT
>NW_017173310.1:0-204 GCF_001652005.2 Ceratina calcarata | reverse complement strand
ATTTATAGACAGATAAAAAGTTAAATGCAGGAATAAAAGAGTGACTAAACACGTAAATTAATTCATTACCCAATTATTAAGCGAACAAGTGAATAAACGGGAAATAAATAGCTAAGTAAATAAAGAAATGAGCAAGTGAAGATGGAAATAAATGGATGAATGAATGAATAAATGAAAGACGTCTTTGTCGACGAGGACGACTTT
>NW_017173309.1:0-204 GCF_001652005.2 Ceratina calcarata | reverse complement strand
ACCTACAAATGTCAACGTAATTTCTAACCTTACGGCTACATGCAAGTGTAAAGGACGTAAAATACTCGCACATTGACTCGTTGTTTTATTACTTTATGGCCATAATTCGATTACTCTTATGTACATAACCTACTATACATACCTTCATATAAATAGACTATCTCACTAAAATCAGCTGTGATTGTCACCCCTCATCATCCCTGA
>NW_017173308.1:0-204 GCF_001652005.2 Ceratina calcarata | reverse complement strand
CGGAAAAGATAGAGAAGCTGCTGGAAATATCTGTTCAAAGAAATAGATCAAACATTTGATTGGTCTGATTCAGATGTCGATAGGAAAGTGTGATTGACCTTGAAAGTTGACGCTAGAGCAGATTGAGCGGTGAACATTACTTATACTCGATGGTCTCGTCGATGACGGTGGTAAGGAACTGTGATTGATGTGGAGGTATTGGAG
>NW_017173307.1:0-204 GCF_001652005.2 Ceratina calcarata | reverse complement strand
CGCTTCACCGCTACTGCCAGTGAACTCTGAATATGGTGGAGTAGCTCGGCGAGGAAGAGCGCTCCGTTCAGTTCTAAGACCGGAACGGTGAGCGCCTTAATTGGGGCTACCCGTGTTTTTGCAATCAACAGCGAAGTATGCACACTGGAATCGGCTGTGATAACACGCAAATACGCGGTGGCTGAATACGCCGCCAAAGATGCA
>NW_017173306.1:0-204 GCF_001652005.2 Ceratina calcarata | reverse complement strand
GGGTGGCAGGCAGGGAGGCAGGCAGGCGGGCAGGAAGGATGGAAGGAAGGAAGGGCGGCAGGCAGGCGGGCAGGAAGGATGGAAGGAAGGGAGGGAGGAAGGAAGGAAAGAAAGGTGGCAGGCAGGAAGGAAGGAAGGAAGGAAAGAGAGGTGGCAGGCAGGAAGGAAGGCAGGAGGGCATAAGACATTTCTTCAGTCGTACAT
>NW_017173305.1:0-204 GCF_001652005.2 Ceratina calcarata | reverse complement strand
AATCATAGTAGGTCCGTTGACCGATTAAGGGACTTGTTGACAAAGGATAAAGTCTGGAATTGGACGAGTGAACACCGTCAAGCGTTTCGAAATCTGAAGAGCGATTTTAGTAAATGCATAGCACTGAAGCAGATAATCCCCGGTGTCCAATATCGACTTCAGACAGACGCTAGCGATCATGGAATCAGTGGTATCCTTTACCAA
>NW_017173304.1:0-204 GCF_001652005.2 Ceratina calcarata | reverse complement strand
AGCCGCTCCTTACCTGGCCATTCGGTGTCTAATCCAATTAGCACAGGACGAAGGCTATCGTTTTCCTCAAGCCGCAGATGTCTTACGCCGAGATTTTTACGTTGACGACGCATTAACCGGAGCCTCGACAATTGATGATGCACGTATGCTGCGTGAAGAATTGACCCAATTGTTAAGACTAGCAGGTCTAAACATTCGACAATG
>NW_017173303.1:0-1147 GCF_001652005.2 Ceratina calcarata | reverse complement strand
TTTCTACCTTGAAGGTAGATGCCCCCCTCTTGGCCGCGGAAGAAATAAAATAAGTCGGTTTCTTAAATAGGATCGTCTCGCATTTAAGAGGATTTAGTTTTAAATTCCACGCCATATAATAGCAATTGATTTTGTTGACTAAATCTTCAAGTCTGTCTCTAATAGTCAATGCTTTATTGCCGATAACATATACTATAAAATCGTCAGCAAACCCCAGAGCCTTTGATGAGCCATCCAGCTGATTCAAGTTAAATAAATTTAACAAGTCGCTGATAATTATATTGAAGAGGATGGGGGAGTTTACAGTACCCTGTTGCAGTCCTTCATTAATATTAAAGATGATAGTGGAATTGGTATCCCCTAAGCATGTTATAAATTTTTTGTCCGAGATCATATCCAGAATTAGAAAAATTAAACCTTTCGGAAACATTTTTTTGTCAAGTTTGTATAGTAGCCCGTTTATCCAAACTGAATCAAAAGCGTTTGCTAAATCTAGCAGCGCAGCCCCTACCATCCTGCCTGTGTTTAATGAGTCATTCACGTCACTTAAAAATTTGTGAATGGCATGCACCGTAGAGTGCCCCCGCCTGAAACCGAACTGAAGATCCGGAATAACTTTGTTTTTGGTGCAGTACGACGTGATGAGATCGTTAATCACAGCTTCATAAACCTTGCTCAAGTTAGGGGTGAGGCTTATGGGTCTATAACTGGCAGGTGAGAACGGGTCTTTGTCCTTTTTTAATACCGGCAGAACTTTGGCCCGATTCCAAATGGCTGGGAAGTAGGCCAGATTAATAGCGTTGTTAAATAGTATTACAAGTTTAAGGACTACATCACCAGGGAGATGTTTTAAGGTAATTGACGGAATACCATCAATTCCCGAGGAAGATTTGTTGGGTAGGCTACCAAGTATTTTTTTCAGCTTAGGAAGGCTCACAAAAGGCCGGAAGTCGCCAGCTAAACGCCGCGGTTCACTGGCCCTGTTGCCTTCAGAGAAAGCAACCAGGGCACAGTTTATTGCCCTATTTCGTGCGTGCTCATTCCGAAGCGCTAGAGCTCGGCTATCGACTATCTCCTTGAGCCTGGAATCATGATTTAGACTCCTAGGCATGTTGATTTTTTCAAAATAGGCTCCAATGGTGTTTAG
>NW_017173302.1:0-204 GCF_001652005.2 Ceratina calcarata | reverse complement strand
GTCCAGTACTGATGTGTGTACTATAATAATTCTGCAGCAGTTTTTGAAAGACATCCAAATAATCAAAGCAAAATACATTTTTTATTCCTCCAAACGAATCTCCTTGAAATTGGAATAATTTTTAATGTACCAATTTGTTTTCGTGACAACGTCTTGGATAATGTCATTATGTCATTATTTAAAAGAAATTCAAATACATTATCT
>NW_017173301.1:0-204 GCF_001652005.2 Ceratina calcarata | reverse complement strand
GCTCAGACGAGCAATGAATCACGTTTGTGCGTGCTTAGTTTGTGCGCGCACACATGAAATACCTCTACAGAATAGAACATTCGTGCGTGAATAATGCTCGTGTGCGTACAAATGCTTAAGTTTGTACCCAGTTTAATAACGTACGGCTTTTTCTTTCGGCAACCCCGTTCTGCTCGGGATTGTGTGCAATCGCTAATCTTCGTT
>NW_017173300.1:0-204 GCF_001652005.2 Ceratina calcarata | reverse complement strand
GAGTGAAAAAGATTAGATACGGTACTACGCTGTTACTAGTAACGTCTACTGCGCAAGCCCCGAAAATCCCGCGACGTGCCCGTCACTGATGCGTCTCCTTGTTTCATAAAATTCCGACATGTCTGTGAATACCGGTCTCAACCTTTAAAATGGTAGCGTGTCGATTTACAGTGTACATCGAGACTTTGAAGGATGTTTTCCGAT
>NW_017173299.1:0-204 GCF_001652005.2 Ceratina calcarata | reverse complement strand
TTTTGCACAATGTAAAAAGTATAACTATTATTATTATTATTAAATAGGAAATCTCGGTGTAGATTTAATTGTTTTAATGTTTCATTTTGTAAAAGTATTCGTAGTCGAGTTATCATTAAATATTACATTTAACTGTATCAGTTGAAATCAATTTAAGGATGTATTGGCTATACAGTCAATCCTAAAAGTTTATGTACCTTAGAA
>NW_017173298.1:0-204 GCF_001652005.2 Ceratina calcarata | reverse complement strand
GATACGCGAACGCGGGCGCGGACGCTACATGAAGAGAGTCGTTCCTAGAAAGTGATTGACATCTCGGATAGCCCTTCCGTTTTCCGTCACAAAATACCGCAGGATACAAGCGCGGGATGAGCGAGATCTCAAAGCTCAAAAGATCATAAATACCACAGTGCATGCTCCAGCTCAAATGAAATGTGGTGTCGTATACAGGCTGTA
>NW_017173297.1:0-204 GCF_001652005.2 Ceratina calcarata | reverse complement strand
GTTTTATAATCTGCAATTTGTCTGAATTATGTCGTACGCTCGGTAAATTGATAGGATTGAATTGTGATCGTAAAAAGTTTCATCAAACATAGTAATCGTTAGGGTACATTTGGCAAGGGGATACGCGAGGGGATTATGTATGTCTTGGCAGCCGCTGACGCCTTGGCAACTGTTGCCGATAACCCAGGTCCAATTTTTAATCAG
>NW_017173296.1:0-204 GCF_001652005.2 Ceratina calcarata | reverse complement strand
CTTGTAAGTTTCTCTCTTTGTAATCATGTTTAGTGTAATTACTATTATTTGTCTGCCAATTCTCTTCTTCCTAGTGATTGCGTTATTTCGGATTAGTTACATGCTCTACTGGGATCGTCACATGATTATTGTACTGAGTGATGCCATGTTTGCTCGTTATTTATGTATATTAGTAATTGGTCCTTGAATTTTATGTGTTAAGAG
>NW_017173295.1:0-204 GCF_001652005.2 Ceratina calcarata | reverse complement strand
GTTGATACTCAAACCGCATAACAATGTTCAAAGTTAAAATATTTTTCGTGGGTATCAATCCAGGATATAATTTTTTCATATACTTGTACAACTGAGATATTTCAATTTAGAAATATTTGAGACAATTGAGAATTATTAACTGATTTCTTTGGTTCTTTTCATCAGCAATTTGGATTAAATTAATTTCATACCTGCTGAATACAT
>NW_017173294.1:0-204 GCF_001652005.2 Ceratina calcarata | reverse complement strand
AAACAGCGATAAGAACAGCGAAACTGCTCAAGGACTGGAACAAGTGGCAGCCATCAAGCAGCGGACACGCCAGCATACTGGAAAGACTGGTTCCAGAGACAGAAACGAATCTAAACATGACGATGGAAGCACCGACCGATAAAATATCACTAACATTCAGATTTGGGAAGAGATTCAAAACTCAGATACCAGGAAGGAAAGAGT
>NW_017173293.1:0-1147 GCF_001652005.2 Ceratina calcarata | reverse complement strand
GTCGATTAAACGTTTACACGGTACGATAAATATGTTAAATCTGTATGCTCGCTGCTGGACTCGTAGAAAGGCTGGTCGGTAAGAACTCGTGTCGAATCTCGAGGCACCGCGAAACGGCTACATCTACCACGACTGTTTAATTGTTTATCTCATAAATAAATTGAAATGACTAGGTCCCGAAGAGAACCCGACACTGCTTCACTTCGCGGCACGTTTCGGCCTGGAGAGACTGGCCTGGCAGCTCCTCGAGTGTCCAGGGGGCGAGATAGCTTGCGACCTGAGGAACGTGTCGGAGCTGACGCCCGCGGATCTTGCGGAACAAGCGGGACACGCGAGACTGGCGCATCAGCTTCGTGGCTACATGGTACAAAATCGCCTTTAAAGCGACGTGAAAGTTAGTCGAATGGAATCCGGTACTTCTAATAACTCTAACGCAAATTAATCAAATTCAATTAGCCAAAGTCGAGTCAGTTCCTATCGTAAAACATTTCAGTCCTTTGTCGATGCAATAAACGCTTTGATTAAAAATTAATCGATTTGTACAATTCGGGGTCGCAGATGCAATTGCAGAAATCTGCGATCCTGGCACGACTTAAAAGTTCGATCGCTTCGGTCGATTAACTGGTATCATTTATCTTCTGCATGTTTCGGGCATCCCCTTGGATCCTCGCAGCAAATGAACGAGTTCACTAACATGTACAGCTACCTGAAAGTGATCAGCGAGACCACGACAGACCAAGCTGCGAGTGAGTGCATTCCTCGTTTCATTTCGTATGGTTTCTCGATTAGGAATGTATCGAACGTGGATTTCCAGATGCGGATCCATCGTCGACTAACGAAGCCACTAACGATAAGGAGGATTATTGCCGTCCGCGGCCTTTAAGCGAGGCTTACTCGGTGCCACCGGCCGCGAGGCCAATAACGTCTCTGATCTTGCCAGGCCAATCGCCGGTAGTAACCCCTGAACCGAGCACCACCACTACCACCACCCCGTTAAACCCCATCGAAGCGAATTACTCGATCGTGCCAGCACCGACCCCCGTCGTCTCTGCGAACGGCCTCGAGCTTCCGCTTCAAGGATACATGAAAATGCATCCAGCTGGTGAGCAGTCGACTCGATCAAAATTGTAAATCACTCGAATCCGTC
>NW_017173292.1:0-204 GCF_001652005.2 Ceratina calcarata | reverse complement strand
TTGCATTCTAAAAGCATAGAAATTGCTAAATTTTATATTTCCATCACTTTTGGCAAGGATTGTATAGCCTGAACATTCTTAATAGAGTTACGTGCAGTTTAAGTTTGACAATTTCCACTTATAAAGATTCAATCTTTGGACTGTTATTCAACGCTTAATTTACTTTATATTGTCAGTGTAAATAGAATTATTACGTGACAAAAG
>NW_017173291.1:0-204 GCF_001652005.2 Ceratina calcarata | reverse complement strand
GGAGAAGTGCACGACTACGACGCCGGAACGTTCGAGCCGCGTACGGCGTGTCCTAGCGACGCGATCAACGTCCGGGACGTTGCGCGTACGGGGGAGCCGACGCCGTCGACGATGAATCTTCCCATTTGATCTTTTGGGTTTCTCAAGCTCGTTTCCCACTGGCCGGCGGCGCCGTTTTGGCGTCGCCGCCGGCACGGACAGGCA
>NW_017173290.1:0-204 GCF_001652005.2 Ceratina calcarata | reverse complement strand
GTAGATATTCAGAAACCAAGTAAAAAAATTTTGTAGATTTTAAGAATAATAAGTACTTAAAAAAGATTGTCATACTTGATGTTTATCGAGTATTAAGGAAAGTCTTCTGGGGATATTTTTATCTCACTTCACAGTCTATTAATTACTGTAGAGTGACGTGCCGATATCTGAAATAGCACCAGACTGGATGCTTAGAAGTTATCT
>NW_017173289.1:0-204 GCF_001652005.2 Ceratina calcarata | reverse complement strand
GCTCGACGTTAATAGCCCACCGAGGAGGGTTTTAAAATGAATTAAATCAGCTACTTCAGATCTATCTAATTCCCATGCAATGGCACGATTGCAATTTTTAGACAGTGAATTTCGAGACAAACTTCTTTTCAATTCACGAACACAGGTAGTAAATGTAAATGTAAATTATGATCGATGTTAAAGAATGTTATGCGACATTGAAAA
>NW_017173288.1:0-204 GCF_001652005.2 Ceratina calcarata | reverse complement strand
TAGAATATATCTCGATATTTTTCGGTATTTTGAAAAAAATATTTTTTTCATTTTTCCAAAATTTTTTAAAGGGAGAATGAAAAGTATGCAAAAGTAAGAATTATAGGACATATAGTCAGTTGCAAGTCATGTACAGTTGAATTAAATAATACCAAAACTATGTATTAGAATATTAGAAATCATGCATTAAAAATTCCTTATGAT
>NW_017173287.1:0-204 GCF_001652005.2 Ceratina calcarata | reverse complement strand
GGGAACAGGGACTTAAGCAAACGCTGAAGGCAATCTTAAATATAAGTAACGACTCTGAATACTGGCCTATGGCTAGAATTTATACTCGTTTCTCAGCTCAATTCTCAATTCTTAACTGCTTGTTGCTTCTCCATGTGTTTCGTGATATTCATGATTGATGAAAATCGAGGATATATTTTTAAACGTTTTATTTCATTATTGATT
>NW_017173286.1:0-204 GCF_001652005.2 Ceratina calcarata | reverse complement strand
AACGTTCTGGATACATTACCATCAGAGAAACGATCCTCTGTACTCGTTTCTATTACTTCTCTCTGTGCAGAAGCGCTGCAAGTACACATTCATCCAGAGAATCACGATGTTCGTGAAATGTTGCATCGCCAAGTGGAACGGGCATCCTGTAGCACTTTGCTACTACATTTTCCGGATGGACGGGAAAAGTGTCACTGGTTAATG
>NW_017173285.1:0-204 GCF_001652005.2 Ceratina calcarata | reverse complement strand
TTTGCGCCAGTGGCCCGTCTAAGTTCCATACGCTTACTTACAGCCATAGCGGCTACGAACTGAATGTTTATCAAACAGTTCGACGTAACCACAGCTTACTTGAACGGATTACTATAATACAGTTACGTTAACATTACGTTAATTACGACATGACAGAACGACATACCAAAGTGGATTACAATTATTATAGACGAACAATGAAAA
>NW_017173284.1:0-204 GCF_001652005.2 Ceratina calcarata | reverse complement strand
GACTTATATTGATTCAGTAACTCTTTTAGTGCATATTTAAACTGCTTAGTTACTACACATGTGACTACTTAATTAGAACTCTTTCAATTCTTGCAATTTTCTGATAAAATATTTAGAGCGTTCTATTTAATGAAATGGAATGAAAAATGGAACTTCTGGAATGGACTGATATCGATTCATTAACTCTTTTAGTGCTTATTTAAA
>NW_017173283.1:0-204 GCF_001652005.2 Ceratina calcarata | reverse complement strand
GCGCAATTCGCTTAATCGTTTACTTATAGCGTATAATTGCTCCAGACGTTTGATCACTTTTTATAAAATGTTCTTCATATTTGATTCCTGTGATGTTCCTTTGCGAAAGTAAGTGTATTGAACTTAAATTGTGGTAAACAATTATAAGCTTTTTCTGATTCGTATCTGTTGCTCGTTTCTAGATGTAACAGTACATTTTCTTTT
>NW_017173282.1:0-1148 GCF_001652005.2 Ceratina calcarata | reverse complement strand
TTCATGGATTATGAGTGAACGTAGTAGAGTAATAGCGGTAAAACATCGAAAGCTTAATTTTCAAAGTTCGCGATTCGGGAAGATTACGTTTCCAGTTAATCAATTTATGAGGTGATCGATTCGTAGACACCACGCGAGTGTATTTGCTACGTTTATTCTACCTCCATGTTACAAAAATATGTACAACAAGATTACTACATGTCATTTCTTTTAGTGTTTAAAATCATTCGTGCATAAACTCTGATAGTATTTTTTTTATTATCTTTTGTGTGTCGGACGATTAATTGTAGTTGGGTACAGGGGTAAGTACTCCAAAATACAATATATGTATATAGGAATTAAGCAGCACAATACAGCGCAAATCTATTTTTAAACACTTCTCTACGTGTGATTCTTGAAATGTGTCGAGATTTGTGTGAAATACTTTTCACATTCAATAACTGTTCTTTATGTGTAACAGTACTGGTTCCTCTACCGCAGACACATCAACAGATTATAAATAACATTGTCTTTGAAACAAACTTATGTAGTTGCTCGTAACACATTCAAAAAACCGACAGCAGTCTTAATAACCTGTTATCGTTAAAAAAATTCAGTTACTGCTTACGGATAGAAAAATCATTATGATACTTACATTGGCAAAGGTGTTGATAGTTAATTCCACCATCTTCCCGGCTGTTAATGATGCCGTGGAATTGGACATCGCTATTATCATAACGCAGCAGAGTTTCTTCTTTCCTGGCAATCGATACCATTCGATCATGTATGACATCTCACCGATTTTCCTGCACTGTCATGCTTTTCTTAATGTCCACATATTTTTTAATGGTACATCATCCTACAATTCTGAACTTTATAGGAAACTTACGTTCTCGGTCACTATTTCGCCTATGTAGCAAAATATGAAAATGTTGAACGTCAGCGATATGAGTAAGCTGACATAAGTTATGGCAGTTTTTAAGTCATTGATTTCCTGTAATATTAAATATCATAACATTAAGAAGTTTGAATGTACATTATACTCAATCCACAAAAGTCCTACCATGATTACGTAATATCCAACGAGACATATATCCAATGTGCAGCCCAAAAATTCGGCGAAAGACATTTGTCGCAGCGTTTGTTCTGTGAGCGTTAAAAATCTGAAA
>NW_017173281.1:0-204 GCF_001652005.2 Ceratina calcarata | reverse complement strand
AGTCTATTCATCTATTCTTATAGAGCGTAGATCAATGTCCAGTGGCGTGAATCACCCGCGGCATACCAAAAGACTCACCGCGTCGAAATTTTGGCAATCGTATCTTTCTTTTCGGGAATACCAGTGGCATTTCCGACCGGTGCCACTCATAAAATCCGATGTGTCCAGAACGATTTTTGTTAGAAATTTATCCGAAAAACATTG
>NW_017173280.1:0-204 GCF_001652005.2 Ceratina calcarata | reverse complement strand
GCTCTAATTCTGCATCGTCTTCTACGCTGTCTGCATCGTCAACTACGCTGTCTGCATCGTCAACTAACATCGGCATTTGTATGTTTTCTTCTATTTTATTATGTTTTTCCTCTCCCTTGGGCACAGCATCCTCTGGCAGGAAATCAACATCTCGATGAACCTCCACCCTATTTTCGAATGGAAACCAAACCCTATAACCTTTCG
>NW_017173279.1:0-204 GCF_001652005.2 Ceratina calcarata | reverse complement strand
CTACTATTATTAAAAGACAGAGGAAGTAATGAATAATAAACTGTATGATAATATAATTAAATCAGCAAATATATTCTATTAGAACAAGAAGACGTCTAAACGAGAGAGTCAATAATTATTTGATTATCTAGCAGAAGAAGGTATCTGACAATTTTCATGAATAGCCCCGGTGCGCCCGAGGGCTCAAGTCGTAGAAGGAGTCGG
>NW_017173278.1:0-204 GCF_001652005.2 Ceratina calcarata | reverse complement strand
GATTTTGTCAACATCAATAAAATGCCATATAATCATACTTAACTCATTAAATACTCAAAATATAAGAAAAATGCATAGAACCTTTCTTGTAGAGGACGTCAATACCTACAATTTCATTTAAATAATTTTTCACTACCGTCAATAATTAAGAATATCTACTATAGTAAACAACTATCATTACAAATATAAAATCGTCACATTTTT
>NW_017173277.1:0-204 GCF_001652005.2 Ceratina calcarata | reverse complement strand
TTTTATTGTTTTCCGAAACTACGCGGGTGACACCGTCCAGTGCTTCCTTATTTGCTTGCTGTATAAGTGCCGCTATGGCTTCGAGCGTTATATTTGAATTCGAATCCGGCGACGGGTTTATGTTATCGCGTGTTTTTGTCTGAGCCGCTTGTGTGCTGGGTACGGTTGCTAAGTCGGAGGTCAGCGGATCGACGGTTACGTTTG
>NW_017173276.1:0-204 GCF_001652005.2 Ceratina calcarata | reverse complement strand
GTATACGTTAATTATTTATCTACGTTCTACTGAATTGAAGATTTAATCGATTGCTTGCATCCCTGATTCTAACGATGAATTTGATGAAAATTATTTCTCTCGTAATTTGTCTAAAAAATAGTCGACGTGTAGGATGCGTGATTTTAGAATTGTATAAAAAACGTGCATCCTGATTCATTCTAAAGACTATATCTCTCGTTGACT
>NW_017173275.1:0-204 GCF_001652005.2 Ceratina calcarata | reverse complement strand
ATAGCGTCTAAGCCTAGTGATACCCTAGTAAGTAAGCCGCGCCGCGCATTGACCGAGTAGTAATAAGTTTGGTTATTTGTAGAGGCCCAGTGGCAATGCCACCCGCCGGACCTTTCGCGCCACCTGCCGCCTCATCCGGACCATCAGAGTAGGAAATAAATCTAGTGTTATTAATTTGCCTTATTCATTTACAAATCCTACCTT
>NW_017173274.1:0-204 GCF_001652005.2 Ceratina calcarata | reverse complement strand
TTTTTATAAATTTAGACCCGTCACCAATGTTTCATGTTATTCAGTAACAAGTTTTGTCGTTTGATGTTTCCTGAATACTTTATAGTCAAGAAAATAAAAATCCTATTAACATGCAGATATTGTACTTGTAAAGATTTCCCAATATAAATATTTTGAACTGATCAAATGCTCTGGCAGTTAAACGCTTTGTTCTTAATATTTATG
>NW_017173273.1:0-205 GCF_001652005.2 Ceratina calcarata | reverse complement strand
CGCTCTCGCATAGAACATAGGATCATGCGATCGATGCCCGAATCAATGAACCAATTACCAAGGACCGCGCAAATAATAAATCTGATTACTATCACTACTATCAGAAGAAATCGCCATAGAACGTTTACGTTTTCTAAATCTAATTACCTGTTTTTTTTATTTTTCTAAGTTATTTTACCCTGAAACTATTCGCGATCACCTCTTT
>NW_017173272.1:0-205 GCF_001652005.2 Ceratina calcarata | reverse complement strand
TCAAATATTTAATTTGTGTCTAATTTATGTTAATTTACAATTTTTCGTACGTTTCAGGAGATGAAAGTTAACTGGGCCACGTCTCCGGGAAACCAACCAAAGCAAGACACCAGCAGTGAGTACAATTCATATTTTGCATGCTAGTAGACATCTTGTCAATTTTAAAAATTATATATTTCCGTATGTTTCCCACTAAATCATATTA
>NW_017173271.1:0-1149 GCF_001652005.2 Ceratina calcarata | reverse complement strand
GGTGTCGGACCGGTGAGAACTGGCACTAGGATCCGAGATCAACCTTCGAATCATAGGTCTCTCGTGTTGCTGACGTGTCGGGCCGGCTATGCCGGCCTTGTATCCGAAACGCGAGGGACGCTCCCAGGAGACGAGCGGACTCCCTACAATTTGACTGCGCTTCATAGCGTAGTCCGGTAGGATTCCCATAAGGGGGAGTGGAAACGGTGAGCAAGGCGGAGCTCACCGAGACATTTTTCAAGACCGACCTCCACGTCCGACCCTTGGGCAAGGTCACGTGGCGCTGGAAGAAGGACGGATCGAACGATCGCCTGGTCCAAGCGAACGGAGGCGGTCGGGGCGGGAGACTGCAATTCGCCGTCGTTGCTGGAAAGCAACACGCTGCTGGGTATTGTCTGGAAAGCAACACGCGTGAACGTGTGTCTGGAAAGGAATACGCTGGCGCGTGCTGACTGGAAAGCAACACGCTGGAGGAACTTAGTTTGGGGAACAGCGACTCCACCTTTCCTAGCTAGTAGCTGACTTCTCGGAGAGTCGTAGGCGAGCGAACGGGAGTTGCTTGTAGATCGCCCACGGGCGGTTTCGGGTGCTACGGCAGCCACTTATGTTCTGCTCGGGATGTGGCCCGACTTGCGGTGTGCGAGCGGTGTAGTTCCTGGACTTCAATGGGCTGTGGCTTGTGTGTCGAAGAGAGTTCCGAACGCTTCGAATCGTCACTTGCAGTGTGACCGCCCGGCGGAGCCTCACAGCTTGCGTGAGCCACTGTTAGTAGACCGCCCATGAGCCAGCAGTCCCGTCGTCGAAGCAGTGGCCGCCTGTGTGGCGCCTCCGATGTGTTTAGTCTGGCAGTCGGCCGTCTGCGTCTACTCTGGGCGCCCATTACTTACGTGCGTCGTGAATAGCGACCGTTCATGGGCGACGATGCTGGTAGCCCGCGAGAGTTGCTACGATCGCTCACAGGCTTTGGCCTGTGTCCCGCGTGAGTCGACTTTGTAACCGCCGGTCAGTATCGGAAGGGGGAAGTGTAAACCCCTGCCGCGACGCGTCCCCCGGTGGCGGGCATAGGGGAAGGCTTGGATCGAACAGCTTACCAAGCCCGGAGAGCAGTAATTCTCCCACGGACAAAACACAAGACAGTGAGGCGTCTGT
>NW_017173270.1:0-205 GCF_001652005.2 Ceratina calcarata | reverse complement strand
TCGACAATATCGTATCGACAACAGATCAATTGTACCACTCATGCAGATCAAACATTTGGAATAACTCCACGTTTTTAGTGTTCACACATTCGTTAGCGTGTTTGTCATTTGCCACGAATCGACTGTTGAACACAACGTTCACTTTCAGCACTCCGTGTTTTTCAAGAGCCGTTTGTACGTGTTGCAGCACCACATCTTCCGCATC
>NW_017173269.1:0-205 GCF_001652005.2 Ceratina calcarata | reverse complement strand
CATTACAAGTAAATACTAAAATCTTGAAAACTGAAAATATCAACCACTATTAATACTGCAGAGTTTTATGCAAAATAGAACATTTGCCTTGGCAATTGAAACAATGAAATCTACTTAATTTTTTTAGGTGTGCATCAAATCCGCTGTCTGTTAATGACTATAAATGAGCATCCCGCGATTCGATCGAACAATTTGATCGAGTGAT
>NW_017173268.1:0-205 GCF_001652005.2 Ceratina calcarata | reverse complement strand
TCGAGAAATCCGTTCGGTAAGGGATTTAAAGCTCCTTTGAGATCTTGTAATGAGACGTTTTGGCGCCCGCAAATATTACAACACTTAGAATATTTGAAGACTCTTAGAGATGGTAATGATAAATTAATTGTAAAAACTAAGCGGTATGTCCCTATAATAGGTTTCTGTTCTGCAGCAAGTTCCATAATAGAAATTTTTGATACGT
>NW_017173266.1:0-205 GCF_001652005.2 Ceratina calcarata | reverse complement strand
GAATGAGAAGATACAACGTATACATCGTAAGATATGGCTCACCAAAGCCATGTAATGAAAAAGGCTCAGAACTTTTTACTTCACCTAATATTATCACCATTTTATCCTAAGTATTTTACTTACCCTAATTGCTGATCTTGCAATGATTGATTCTTTTAACACTAGAAAGACTGAAACTTAGTATATACCTATATTGCCCAAAGCA
>NW_017173265.1:0-205 GCF_001652005.2 Ceratina calcarata | reverse complement strand
GGCGTTCGGGTCTACCGAAGTCGAAAACGCGTAGCGTGGTAGACCTACGTCACGACTGAAGTAATGCGATAAGTTTCTGTTTTCACGATCTGTCTAGAATTCAAAATCAATTTCACGATTGACCGAATCGCGCCGCTCTCTGACGCAATTTACAGTAATTCGTAACCTTGTTGAGTGCAGCTACTCACGACAATATCTGACCGTG
>NW_017173264.1:0-205 GCF_001652005.2 Ceratina calcarata | reverse complement strand
GAATATGAAGGTGTAATAACTTTCGCAATAGCTTCGCAAATTTTCTAAAATTTTGTAGAGTCTTATTATTATTTATTTCAATTGTACTAATAATTGTTAAAATTTGAATGCTTTGTTGTCGTTTTTATTCAAGGGCTCATATAACTTTAAGTATACCTTCTTCTATTATTACAAATTTTCTTATCTGAGCACATTTGCCCTTCAA
>NW_017173262.1:0-205 GCF_001652005.2 Ceratina calcarata | reverse complement strand
TTCGCATTTCTTCTATTTGATGTTCCGAATTCCCGGAACATCGAATTCCAGCGATAGACGATACCGTCAATTCTCCAGGAATAAATTGCGAAGTTTTTAGAAGTGCATGTAGCTCATGCGGAACCTTCTTATTTAATCACGAATCTCTAACAGTTACAAAATAATAAGGAGAATAAACATTTACAGGAACAAATACGTATTTTAT
>NW_017173261.1:0-1149 GCF_001652005.2 Ceratina calcarata | reverse complement strand
CCGTATTCTTCCGACGTTGCTCCTTCTGACTATCATTTGTTTCGACCAATGGCAGACGGCCTAACTGACTAGCATTTCCGGTTCTATGAAGAAGTTAAAAATTAGATTTATTCGATCGCACAGATTGAGAACGGCAGTTAAATTTATTTTCGTTTTGTAGAAGAAAATCTATATTCGTGAATTGATTACGAGGACAACATTCGTAAATTCAGCGGCGATCGTTATAGTTTCCACATTACCGATCCGTTATGTTTTTTATCAGTTGAACATTAAATGGAAATTTACAGTACCGATAGTTAGTTAATAATACGTTCGCTTTAATTGCAACAAGAATCTGTTTTACAATTTTCTTTTCCTACAGATGGTGTATTGCAACTAGTAAACTAACAAAAATGTAATTGAATAATTTCTACTCTACTATCTATCCGATCTTTAATCAAGTATGAACAAATCCAAAACTTGCTGGATGTATACAATTCTTTAAAATCAGAAGGGCTCTATAGCTTCAGTCGTTTGAAAAATATTTTCGTTCGAAAACAAATATATGACAATGCAGTTAGACCGCAACAAATGGCATTCTTTTTATGTAGTTGCGTAAAACCGAAGGACGGCGCCTAGCTAAAAATAGACACGTACGGACCGCTATCTTGTATTTCTGTCGACTAACTAACTCATTGAAACAGCGCCAATCTTCGATTTTCCTTTACTCTGCCACGATTAAACTTTTAATTCGGAATATCCAAAATCCATGTTCTATGCATCTACTGCGTTTCTTTTGTTCAAGGATGCATAACCCGTCACAAATTCCGTTCAAGCTACCTATCTTCAATACCTTTTCAAATGGGGGAAGTTCTGCATACCTGCCAGTGGTTCTCATCAGCAATAGGAATCGATAAATCAATATTATTAACGTCGATTGTTCCGTATAAATTATCTAAGGTAGCTGATTTTTAATAAACAATAACGATAGTTTAAGTAGTGAGTATAAAATCGATGTGAAAACAATTGATAAGCAACCATTTTGTGAACGGTTTTACCGTTATTATTTTAACTACATATTTTTTATTTCTATTTTCGAGCATCATGTCGTGATATTTACGAATTTAATTTCAAATTATCGAGGTATAATAATGACATACAGGATTCATG
>NW_017173260.1:0-205 GCF_001652005.2 Ceratina calcarata | reverse complement strand
AGCATCGTGTAACCATTTAATGATGAAAATATGCGATGATGATGGCTCCACTGTTGTTGTGATTTAGAAAATGACATGTTCCATGTTGTGCAAGAATAAAATTTTCAATTATTTGGAATTTAAGTATTAACGAAGTATTACATATTATACTTGGATAAAATAGAGAAAAAAATTTGGTTAACAGAAGCGAGGTAATTTTGAATTT
>NW_017173259.1:0-205 GCF_001652005.2 Ceratina calcarata | reverse complement strand
GTGTCAGTGGTCTCTACGCTGACACTAGTCACTTCACGTTACAAGTATTTTATTTATAATTTAACTTCTCGGGTTCCCAGCAGTTTCTAGACAATGTGTTCGTCCCTCGGGTAAGCCGTTTAAGAATCCTTTGATTCAGGGAATCAGCTAAACGATTCTTTGAAACCGATGAGGACTCGGACAGAGTCGCGGGTTAAGAGACGAG
>NW_017173258.1:0-205 GCF_001652005.2 Ceratina calcarata | reverse complement strand
TAAAATTGTCGGAAAGGTCCGAACAACGCGTTCTGGAATGATCCAGACAACGCCCACGTGCTGTTTTAGGTTATAAAAAACCCTCCTCTTTTAGACCAGTGTGTATAGTCAACTTTTATAGTAAAGCAAAATAAAATTACTTATTTACCAATTTATTTATCCACACGACACATGCACCACGTCCTAGGCCCTTGAGATTTTTCGT
>NW_017173257.1:0-205 GCF_001652005.2 Ceratina calcarata | reverse complement strand
AGTGATTCGGGGATAGCCTCGTGCCGCCATCTGTCGGCGAGAGTGTTCGCGTGTAATCGCTTCGTCGACTATGCGTCGTTGGTGCATCGTCCTTCCTTCCTTCCTTCTGTCAGTTCATACATAGCGAGTTTTACAACGTGAACACGCTTGGCTAAATTGTTTATTGCACATTTGTCAACCCGTTCTTTTTCCTCTCTCTCTTATG
>NW_017173256.1:0-205 GCF_001652005.2 Ceratina calcarata | reverse complement strand
ATAATTCTGAAATACGTTCACGCTGGATACTCACTCGTTGCAAACTCAGAGCGAATGACAGAATGACAAAAGCCACAGCTATGAAATACCATATCGTCATACCATTCGTCCCGAAATCTATATATCTTACTTATCGCCAGTACAGTAGATAAACACAAAGAATCGTTAACGTGGAACCTCACGACACAGTATAATGAAGAACAGT
>NW_017173255.1:0-205 GCF_001652005.2 Ceratina calcarata | reverse complement strand
GCGAAAAAGAGGGGAAGCGAGCCGTGCGCGAAAAATTATGAGATCCCTGGCCTACCGCACAGGCATCGTATATTTTTTCGGTCGGCCGAAAAGTGGGGATTGCGACCATGGTGGCGTCTAGTACTTGATGGCAGGGGTCTCGTAATTTATCCCACGGCCGGAAAGTGGGGACGATGCGACCATGGTGGGGACCAATAGTTGGTGG
>NW_017173254.1:0-205 GCF_001652005.2 Ceratina calcarata | reverse complement strand
GTCAGTTTTAAAAACTTGTTAATATGGAATCAGGAGATTTCACACAATTTGGGTAATATAATTTTTCAATAAAATATTTTGTGGATACTAAAAATGAGAATATTGAATGTGTACTATATTTTGCAAATATTCTTGGATCATCTACAGAATTTAACACACGATCACATTGCTTTATTGTAGATTCGATATGATAAATTTAAGGTAG
>NW_017173253.1:0-205 GCF_001652005.2 Ceratina calcarata | reverse complement strand
AAATTTTATATTTCCATCACTTTTGGCAGGGATTGTATAACCTGAACATCCTTAATTTAACAACTGCCTGAATGTATTTATTTAAAGCTTGTTTTGTCCCAATCACTCGAAAACTGCTTCATTTTGTTCACTTCAAACGTGATTCATTTTATTTAATTAAAAACTGTTCCATTCGATTTATCCAAAAACTGTTTCATTTTGTTCC
>NW_017173252.1:0-205 GCF_001652005.2 Ceratina calcarata | reverse complement strand
AGGTGCGTACGATTTCAAACGTGGTTTCTTTGATGATTTTCAGCAACCTATGCGACTCATTGTCAACGAGAAAGGACAAACCACTAACATTATATCGTTACTACACAAAACGAATAAAGAAAGAAAACTTTGGCAGTGTAACGCTTATTACAAAACAGTTGACGCCGACATTATAAGAGAACTTAAACATTTCTTCATACATATT
>NW_017173251.1:0-205 GCF_001652005.2 Ceratina calcarata | reverse complement strand
GACGCTAGGCGGCGTCGCCCGAGCCGGCCTTCGCGCGGCCGAGATACTACGCGGCAAGACTCCCGACGCCACCACTAGGCGGCGCCGATCGGGAAGCCTTCTAGCAACCGCGATCGCGACGCGTGCCTTAATAAGGGCGGCCCGAACCGGCGGTAAGCACTTCGACTACTGTGTCAGGAAGCTGATCACACGACCAAGTAAGTAG
>NW_017173250.1:0-1149 GCF_001652005.2 Ceratina calcarata | reverse complement strand
AAGAAGAAGGTATGATAAATTATAGGAAAATGAATATCATTCGAATACATGTTCATAAAATTCTACGAAAGTTCTATATGTATACTCGATTCTTTCGTGCCATTCGGTTCTCTCGAGTTTTCGGACCGGATCAGAAACCGAGTCTCGATTCGGTTTGATCATCGAACTACCCGAAGATTGAAATATTTCGACACCTCTATTCTCTACCTCTCATCTTTATACCCTCCCAAAAAGTGATTATATTACTTGTATTTATCGAAATTCGTGAACCGTTCTAATGCAGGCTATATAGTTAGTTCTACAAAGTAAAATGAATTGTACCATTATTTTTGCTTCTAGCGAAACGGAACGAGCGCTCGAGGCCCAAGGCGAAAGATTCCGAAATAACGTTTGCGAATATCTGCGAGGAATTCAAAGTGATGTATTAGCATATACGGAAGAGTTGAAGGAGTCTTTTACATCAATGACGAGTGAACTCGGTAATGAAACAACCGTTTTTCTTTAGTTTTCTTTAGTAAGAGAGAATGTGAAAATGAACTCAAAAGTAGATTCTGTTATTTAATGTTGAACCGTATTATTTGAAATCTTTTATTTAGTGCTTGCATATTTATTTTAATTATTTCCATTTCTGTTGCTGTTTTCATTAGATATGGAAACGTTTTTTATCTATGAGAACATGCAACGAATAGGTAATCAATTATCCACGGTATTATCCGAAGAACACTTGCCTGAAACCAATAATCTAGTGAGCAACATAAACGAATCCGTACGTATAATTCAAACGTTTCTTTACAATAGCGAACCACATAATATTTCTCACTTTCCGTTATACATAAGATACATAGTGACTCATCAATATTCGGATACATTTAAAAACGGATAACTTTTGTAATATCGTACAGAGGAACTTAAATTTCTGTGGGATATTAAAGGACTTAGTGTACTACATAACGTATAAGAGAAAATTAAAATAAATTGCTATTCGTTGAAGTCTCGAATGAAAGAATTAAAGAACATGATTTATAACATTTGTCTGCGAAAGTCGTCGTTGATCGATGAAAACGAACTTTGGATGAATTTTTGTCTTTCTCTCTCACAAACCGATAGAGAAAGAGAAGCTCTTCTATTAATTTCCATTATTTTCTTTCT
>NW_017173249.1:0-205 GCF_001652005.2 Ceratina calcarata | reverse complement strand
AAAATAAAGATGAGCCGTAAAATCTCTATCAAAAGATTAAGAAATGTAGTAAAACTCCTAAATACCTAATACATGAACCGATTCTAGAAAGAATTATATTTATTGTGAAGGTTTATAAAATTGTCCGACAGCTTTCTTTAAGTCATAGGCAATTTTCAGTGAAGTTTCTAATATTCTGATACATAGTCGAGGCATTTTTTTATTA
>NW_017173248.1:0-205 GCF_001652005.2 Ceratina calcarata | reverse complement strand
AACAGTCGTTTTTCTCGTTAAAATGATGTTGTTTTTCATTAGAATCGGTTGCCCTAATTTGTAACTGTATTCTTTCTCGTTGAGTTCTGGTGTAGGATAACTATTTCCAGTAACAGTGTTAGGGATAGGTAGCCCTAACAAAGAGTCCGAAAGAGAAACGGGTAAATAAAGTGACTCAGGGTTAATTTAAATGAAATCCCAAATT
>NW_017173247.1:0-205 GCF_001652005.2 Ceratina calcarata | reverse complement strand
TGCCCAATTACAAAACATCCGTCGTCTTTCAAGATCATTATCATCAAGTGCCTGATGTAATGAAACATGGTACGGGATGAATTTATGCCGCTTTAAAATTCGTCAAACGCCTGTGCGAGACAAGACAGACTCGTGTGCAGTTTGTGAGCAACTAATGTGTGGATTTTTGTATACCGCAGCCAAAACTGAGATTTCAGCTTCTTCG
>NW_017173246.1:0-205 GCF_001652005.2 Ceratina calcarata | reverse complement strand
TCGCTGTGTGCGTGATGATGTTTTAAATAATGCATCAGAAGACTCATGGTCAACCAGTGTTCCCATGGCGATGGGAGAGAACGCGACATTTCCCTTGTTCTCAAACGGCTTCACTTTTCTGGTTACGTCCGACGATCATTTTCATACGCAGAGATCGCATCGTCGAGGGAAAAAGAGGACCGGTAAAATGAACAACGGAATCTGT
>NW_017173245.1:0-205 GCF_001652005.2 Ceratina calcarata | reverse complement strand
GTTTCACCCTATCTTTGCCTCCGATAAATGAAATTAATATAAAAGATCCTCGATATATTTGATATTCGTTAATGAGAGATACAATCTTAAAAACCTTCTACTGAAGAACATACCCGTGATCTCGATATTCGATAAAACAACCGTGGAGCTCGATCAGACGACGGACAAGTCCGCGTGGTTCGAAAGATTGTCGTCCCAAGTTCCG
>NW_017173244.1:0-205 GCF_001652005.2 Ceratina calcarata | reverse complement strand
ATGCAGAAATTTAACGAACTTTTATATTTCCTTGGATGAATCCACGGATATCCAAGGAATTTCCCAACTGGCAATTTTTATCAGAGGTATGGACGCGAAATTGATAATCATGGAGGAGTTATTTGATTTCTGCGCTTTACTTGATACGGCAACGACATTTTCTCTGTTATCGAGTGCACAATAGATGCTATTAATCTTGATTGGT
>NW_017173243.1:0-205 GCF_001652005.2 Ceratina calcarata | reverse complement strand
GTGTGCGGTTCAGGGAATGTCTTGGGGTGTGACCCAGAGCGTAGGAGGATGTGCTAGTAAGGTCAGTGTTATCAGGATTGTCTGTCTTAGAGGACAGGTCTTCAGTAGTAGGAGTATGGATAGGGTCGGTGCAGGGATTTGGTTTAGATGTACTCTTACTGATCTCTAGGACAGTAGAGTTACCGATTGGTGATTTCTCGAAGAA
>NW_017173242.1:0-205 GCF_001652005.2 Ceratina calcarata | reverse complement strand
GCCCCGTTCAATTCTAAAATTGGAACGGTCAGCGTCTTAATTGGAGCGACTGGCGTTTTAGCCATCGACAGCGAGGTATGCACGCTGGAATCGGCTGCAATGACACGCAGTGGCAGAATAAGTCGCCAAGGATGCATCACGAAATCCGTGTAATTCGACGGATTCTACATCACTCCCAATTCGAATCCATCGAGGAATCTTCAAT
>NW_017173241.1:0-205 GCF_001652005.2 Ceratina calcarata | reverse complement strand
GAGATTAGGGCACATGAATAGAGATTTAATAATGCAAATGAGATCTGAAGATTTACAGGAATGGAAAGGAGAAAAGAACGATATGGACAATGTGAAGCATGCACAGAGGGGAAGGCATGTCAAAAGACACATCAAAGGTTAGAAAGGAGCAGAGCAGAAAAAATAATGGATCTGTGGCATACAGATCTAATAGGACCAGTTAAAC
>NW_017173240.1:0-1150 GCF_001652005.2 Ceratina calcarata | reverse complement strand
GCAGCGCAGCAGTTAGAAATCTCGAGCGTACAGAGAGGGAACGCAGGACCTACAGCAGTAGCGTAGCTCACCGTTGCGTTGTGCCGTTTATCCGCGCCAGGAGACCGTGCAGAAATAAAAGGCATCGATCCGCGAAATATCCTATATATGTACCGCAACGCGTACCATTGTGCTAGGCTGGATTTAATGTCGGCGCCGTGCGCGACTGTCACAGAGGTTCGAGGAAATACGAGGGTTGCAACGAACGAGCGGACAGAAGGAGAGAGAGGTGGATAAAGGAAAGGAAACGAGGCGATGCGAGAAACCTCCGCAAAGGAGAGGAGAAGGCGAAAGAAAGGAAGGTGGGTGACAATGCGATCTCGACTCCGATATGGGATTGTCGTCTGAGCATACACACAGGGTTCTCTTTCTCTTCGGGTTGTGAAATGAGCATAAGATTCTTCGGTTATTTCACCGGCGATGCGGCGCGGTGAGTCGAACCGCGAACTTAACGGGCAGAGGCCACCGTGCGATATCTCTTTGGCTTCCTACACCGCGAATTGTTCGCGGCGCGCCGCGCGAGCGTTCCAAATATCTCTGTCGGGCCTTTCTCTCTTTCCAGGCCCCTCGATCGTTTTAACCGATGCACCTCATGACCCTCGGGTTCGGGGCCCTCTCCTCGTATTTCTCACATTACTTTTCGGATCGTTCCCTCCTTTTTTTCCCCCTATGCCCTGTTCCGAGCATACCCCGAGCTTGCTGTCGCGTAAGTTATTCGGCTTTTCGTTGTTCCGCGCGAGATCGCGCGTGCACGCGAACACTGCCGAGAATTTATCGAATATTCGGCGGAGCGGAGCAGAAACCGCCCGTACCAGAGATGTTTCTTCATTTGGGAATGAACCGAACGGCCGATCGCATAGTCGCGTTCTCGAATCGGCCGCGGCGCGCAGTCCAGTCAGTATTACAGAATCGCATGGTTAAATTCTATAATTGTCTCGGTTGCCGATCGACTGGAGGCTATAGGAACGTTCCAATGCGCGGGGACATCATCAATCCTCACCGTTTGAGAGAGCTATGATTGATCGGATCCATCGTTGAACAGAGAAGTTGAATCGCTTCCTGCTTCGTTCTTTGTTCCAATTGTCATCGCGCGGAAACGTGGACTGATTCG
>NW_017173239.1:0-205 GCF_001652005.2 Ceratina calcarata | reverse complement strand
ATAATATCTGTCAGCGATAAGGCCGCGATCAATGGATGCAGAGTCATGGATGACCCGTCGTTGTCGGACCATAGATTCGTCTCGTACCGACTGACTGGCAAAGGACTGGTCAGCTTCCGCATGATCGACGTTAAAAAATCGCTTGACAAAGAAAAATATCTGAAAACATTGGAGGAAAACTTAAAAGAAGCACCGACGAAATACG
>NW_017173238.1:0-205 GCF_001652005.2 Ceratina calcarata | reverse complement strand
TTTTTAATTATAGGAAATGCGTTTTTCTGAAGTACATAAACTTTTGGGATTGATTATATAGCCAATACATCCTTAAAATTGCGCGCAACGCGATCGTTGCTCGTTCATTCTTTAAATCGATTCGGAAACGCGGATATATTTTCTCCAATGATTATACAGCACAAAGTACAGCAGCTTTACGTTTTTGTGGGAACAATCAATGGTA
>NW_017173237.1:0-205 GCF_001652005.2 Ceratina calcarata | reverse complement strand
GAATTATAAAAATCTGTACGTCTTTTAGAAACGAAAAATCCATTAGATCCTGGATTACTATCGTTTGCTGAAATTAGTAAACCAGTTACCAATGGCATACTGGAATTGACTTCAAAATTAAAGGAAAGTACAATAGTGCCAGCTATTCCTTTTCACAAGATCAATCCTAGTAATATTATCCAGTCTGTTGGGTAAAGTATTGAAA
>NW_017173236.1:0-205 GCF_001652005.2 Ceratina calcarata | reverse complement strand
GCGCCTATTCGCCAGCAGTACCATCGGTAATTATATTCAGCCGCCGCTGAATGCGGGCTATCGGCGCCCGCTGCTCGGATACCCCGCTGTGGCTGCAAGTGGGTAACAGTCAGCAGGTCATTAATGCCGTGGCGGATTTCCAAGTCAATCTAAGGCTGATTGAAGGGCCGGGCGATCATTCTGATCTGGTGACTCACGCCTAGCT
>NW_017173235.1:0-205 GCF_001652005.2 Ceratina calcarata | reverse complement strand
GTTTTTTGCCAATAACTCTCAAACCGTTGGAGATACGGGAAAATTGCACCAGACCATTCTTGTAGCTGACGACGAGAGCTACAATTTCCATACAAAAATTCTTCGCTAGCTTCAATAGTTTATGAGTAATTTGCGAAAAACTGTTTTTTTGTTTTTCGTCAATAACTCATAAACTATTGACGCTAGCGAGAAACTTTTATATGGA
>NW_017173234.1:0-205 GCF_001652005.2 Ceratina calcarata | reverse complement strand
TTTCATTCGTTTTTGTCTTGTAGATTGTTACTGTTTCGTTAGTTTATTATTTTTCCTTTTACGTTCTGGCTTTGTCTTCTCTTTTTTTTATTGCTTTCAGGTGTGCGTTGCCTGGTTGCCGTTCGTTCATGGTGTGTTTACCTGTCGGTAATTTAGTCTTCGGGTTCCGCTTTAATCCTTTTATTGTCTCGGGATTTTTCTGGTG
>NW_017173233.1:0-205 GCF_001652005.2 Ceratina calcarata | reverse complement strand
CTTACACGGTATCATTGAGGGCAGCACTTGTGGGCTCAAACAGAGCTGTTTTCCCTTCCGTTTTTGGAAGTCCACCCGCTCACCCATAAGTCCATTTCGTACATCGTCCTTCTGATCCATGAAGTCGATACAGATGTTATGCTCATTGGAATATGCCGCCTAAGATAAAGTATAACCAAGTAGTCGAAGCCGAAGACGCCGGAGA
>NW_017173232.1:0-205 GCF_001652005.2 Ceratina calcarata | reverse complement strand
CATATAATATTTTATTTAATTATGCCAGAACTGGAAGACTTATGTAATAGAGTTTTCCAAAATGTGTTCGTTATCATAATAATTTTTGCGACGACTTAAGTGGGCTAATGCATGGTGATTGCATATTCAAAATAATTTGTATTCTAGTTCAATCAGTTACTAATGTTTATCACTTAGGCAAGTATTTCAATACATATTGCAATAT
>NW_017173231.1:0-205 GCF_001652005.2 Ceratina calcarata | reverse complement strand
TATTAAATACATATCTATTATGTCCAAGTACTGGTTCCAAAATTCGTTTTGTCCCTCCTTTACCTTATAGAACTAATAGGCAAGATAGAAATATTGATGGGAAAAACTTTGAGAGGAGGACAGAAAGAAACGAAGTGGATGCGAGAGATACCAACTAAGAAAGGATATATACAATACATGAACCAATGGCAACTATACATAAAAT
>NW_017173230.1:0-205 GCF_001652005.2 Ceratina calcarata | reverse complement strand
TACTTAAAAGACTTAGGATTCCAACGTAGTGTAAATGATTATTGTCTATATCACAGAAATTATGATAATGAACCTATTTATCTATTACTGTTCGTAGATGATTTTATTCTGTGCTGTAAAGATCAAAAAAGGATAAACTGTGTAAAAAAACTATTGAAAGAAAGATTCAAAATGAAAGACCTGGGTGAAATTAAAACCTACCTTG
>NW_017173229.1:0-1151 GCF_001652005.2 Ceratina calcarata | reverse complement strand
GGATCTCTATTTATTGATGCTAGTAAACAATGTTTCATCTTTAACTCTTTATTTTGCTTCTTAAAACTTGTCTTCTATCGATCTCCCAATAAAAGCACTTCTACTTTTATCTTCAGACTCTAATTTTCTCTTAATTTTACTCCTCGTTATAGGGCCTTTATCTTTGTGTTGCATACTCCTTTTTTGTCGTTTAATTTGCTTTTTCGGTCTTCCCCTTTTTTTAGGTTCTACCTTCTCTTTTTCTGGTTGCTCAAGTTCATCTTCAAACTCTTTCATCCAGTTCCAATCAGTTTCTTCCTTTGACTATTGTAATTTTTCCTCAATCTTGTAAACATCTCTATACACAACTTTTTCATTGAATCTAACAGGTCGTGACTCAATAAATTTTCGTGTACTCGGATACCACAATAGATATCCAGTATTTTTATATCCTACTAGTACAGCTTTAATTGCTCTTTCGCTAAATTTAAAATTTGGCTTTGGTACTTTTACATAACCAATACATGCAAACGTCTTTATTTGATTAAAATGGCAACTTACATTTGGTGCAAATTTCTCTGATGGAACTCTAAACTCTATAGTTTTGTAAGGAGCCCTATTGTATGCATGCACAGCAGCATCAACAGCCAGCTCCCACATACTCTTTGGTAAAACATATATCTGAACATGTGTCTGAGTCAAACGTATATGCTCTTCCTTTCTCTTGGATTGTTTTAATAAATCTTTCGGTAACTCCATTGTGTTCTGGGGTATAAAGTGGTGACAATTCTGTCTCTATCTTTTCTTCTCTTAATATTTCAAGAAATTTTCCGCCTGTAAATTCAGTGCTTTGATCAAATTTAATACAGCAGATCTTCTCATCCTTACCCAACAAGTTACGAGCAGACACAATAAATTTTTCCAAAGCATTGTCAACTGCATTCTTAGATTTCACGGAATATGCCTTTACAAATCTAAAGCAGTCATCCACGAAAACCACAATAAATCTTTTGAATCCTTGATATGAAGTTGGTTTAATCAGCCCCGTTGTATCCGTATGAATCACTTGTAATGGTCTCTCTACTCTCTTTTTCGTTTCTTTAAATGGCATTTTTCTCATTATACAAATCTCATATTCTAGGATGGAATCATCAAATTTAACATTCTCGAAA
>NW_017173228.1:0-205 GCF_001652005.2 Ceratina calcarata | reverse complement strand
GGCATATTTAATTGATTTTTATACTCTTTATATATTTGTAATGAGTAGGTGTAGTAGGCGGTTTCTAACCCGGGAGTGCTGAGGGGGGTGCGGAGCGGGGGGCTGACTCAGCATTTTTGTCGGCGCGCGGGGGTGCGGGGAGGGGGGACACGCACGTGTACGACCTCCAAAATCGCTGATTCAGCATTTCTGTGACCTTCAAAAT
>NW_017173227.1:0-205 GCF_001652005.2 Ceratina calcarata | reverse complement strand
TTTATAAGAAGATTTTCTATTGTGGCTAAACTACATGAAATGGATATGATATGGTCTGTGTTAGTCGGCAGGCCCAAAGGACAACTTTTCCGCTGTCGAAGCCTTTATTATCAAGAAGGACGTTAAAAAGTATTATCTTTTGTGCCTGCCGATCCTAACACATAAGTATCTATTTCAAGTGGCTCCTACTGTGCTTCCTATCCCA
>NW_017173226.1:0-205 GCF_001652005.2 Ceratina calcarata | reverse complement strand
ATCTTCCTAACTGGTCTTTTTTATTTCACTGTTGTGCCTTGTAGGCGCGATTGGTATACGCGGTGTCAATTTTCTAGGCACGCTGTGTCTAGTTCTTGATCTAAGCGTTTCTTATTCGTATAGTTCGCGGATCGTATAGTTCTGTCACCTGTCTGTTATCTCGTTAATTATTTCCAGGTCATTGCACCGGTATTCCTACTATATT
>NW_017173225.1:0-205 GCF_001652005.2 Ceratina calcarata | reverse complement strand
ACTTGACATCTGGCAGGGAAATTGCGTCTGCAGGGGCTCGCTTGTGTTTCTGGGAAGGACTGGCTCGCGTAGCTCATGTATCCCAAGTATCGGTCGTATTGTGCGTGTCTAGTCTTAAGTCGGTATCGTTTTTGCTCGTAAATATATTTGGTCGACGGACACGGCTGGGTAGCGAGCGTCTGGAATGCGGGATAAGAGAGCTGTT
>NW_017173224.1:0-205 GCF_001652005.2 Ceratina calcarata | reverse complement strand
TTTATAGAAAAATTTTATCGGTAGTGAATATGAAGAATGTTTGCCATGTTAAGAAATATTAACAGATGAATGCCTATTACAATATTTATATCATAAAGAAAGTGTCTAATAAGAATACACTTTTTTAACTGATACCATGAATATTTTATTTTGCATAGAAATTCCACAGTCTAATAAGTCTTAAGACACTTCCTAATACTTACAG
>NW_017173223.1:0-205 GCF_001652005.2 Ceratina calcarata | reverse complement strand
ATAAAAGGCCTTCTACGGTGTACAGGGGATCCACGTGGGTCCACTGCGCCGCCACATAATAAAATAAAATAAAATAAAATAACCTAACCTTTTTTTTACGGGAGGAAATCCATCATGGACACCCACGCAATCAGATCCGTAGTTCTGACTGCGTGGGTAGTGCCGGACTCCTACCGGCTAAAACCCCCCGATGGCTCCTATACCG
>NW_017173222.1:0-205 GCF_001652005.2 Ceratina calcarata | reverse complement strand
AGATAGAAAGAATGTTGCATTTTAAATTTGCACTCAATCGGCGCTTTTTTTATCGGTATGAAAAATGACATTTTCATGAAATGATCACAGAATGTCTGCAATAGTTTATATTGGCAATCCAATTTTTCTAACAATCATAATAGAATGAACTTATACTAAGATTGTATTCTCGTTGGAAATATAGATTATGTGTAAGACTAGATTT
>NW_017173221.1:0-205 GCF_001652005.2 Ceratina calcarata | reverse complement strand
GGTTTCTGAACACAATAGGAAAACTCAGATTATGCGAGGCACGGATACTCGTGCGATTAATTAGCATAAGACATGTGCAACCGATTCGTTTTTGCTTCGCGTGGACTGTATTAATATGTCGGCACGAGAAGAGAACAGCTCGTTTCCTCATGCCGAACCTCGTATGTCGTGCCGTGACGCAGGAGGATGCACCGGATAGCACCAA
>NW_017173220.1:0-205 GCF_001652005.2 Ceratina calcarata | reverse complement strand
GCTGCAAGTTTACATTGATTTTATGATTTTCCGGATTTCATCGAGCATAAGTTGACTTGGATTTATCTAAAATTATAAAAATTTCGAAAATGAATACTTGACGATTTATATTGATTTCATGATTTCCTCGAGCTGGATTTCACAGGAATGGATATTATTATTGTCTAAGATAAAATTTAATATGTAATGAAATAAAATATTCTAT
>NW_017173219.1:0-205 GCF_001652005.2 Ceratina calcarata | reverse complement strand
GTTCTGGTGGAAAAACATCGTGGCTCACGATGTTTCGAAATCGTCGTCGGGTTGATCAGAAACTACGGGTTCGGCCATAAAAAAAGGTGTAGCAGGTACTTAGCCGGTGGTCTACCCGGATTTTCGCGCTAGTCTGCGGAATGAGCCGGTGGGCCCTTCTGAAGTCCCTGTGCTTTTACATGCGTTTCCCTATACTTTCAATTTT
>NW_017173218.1:0-1152 GCF_001652005.2 Ceratina calcarata | reverse complement strand
AATCTAAGATGAAGCCTATAATGGTATTCAGTGGAAGGAAACTGTAAGCTCCAGACTATAACTAATATAAAAATACAAAAAGAACTAAAAATTTATCGAACTCTCAAAAACCTAATTACAAGTATTTGACAAGGACTATAATTGTATCAGTTATATCGATATTGTTAAAAGCTCCCGAGATTTGATCGCGTCCGAAGGAACAGACAACAGGCGTGTAAGAAATTGTTCTGGGCAACAGCCGGGCCGTTCTCTGGTTCCCTTCCTTGCGAAACGATCGTACGAACCGAATGGAGGCGAAACGAGGGCAATTTGGGATCTCAAACGATATTTGCACAAAATGCAGACGGAAGGCCTCCCTCTTCCTTTTGTGGCCGCCGTCGGAAACCCAGAGGCGAATCGTGTTGTATTTCGCAACGCGTCTTTCCGTCGGGCCAGCCAAGTCAGTCATTGGACCCGGAAGAGGGAGCTGAATGACCCGTTACTCGCTCTCGGACACTGTCCCAGGACTGACCCATGGAACAATCGGCAGCAAGAGATGGGCTCCACGATGAAATTTGCATGCCGGGCATAAATCAGAGGACCATTGAGTAACTCGTAGAAAGCCGCGACGGATGGAGGGATGACCACCGGCTGTGAATTTTCGCCACCAGCCGACGAGTCGTGTATCGTTGCGAAAACTGGTTCGCAAAAGATTTTTAGGACAAAAGATTTTTGGGTTCCTTTGCCTCTGGAGCCGGCTGTCACGTTAAGAAAAAATAAAGGGAAATCGGAGAAGAAGAAGATGGCCCCGATTGTGCGCAGTCCTTCTCGAAAGATTCGTCAAGGATTTCTATTTAAAGCCATAGGGTATTGATAATCATTGTATAAACGGGTGCGAATTGAGATCGCGACCAGGTATCAGTTTACAATGTTAGTTTTTTTTGCGAAGGTCGAATGCAAATGAACTAGCTGGGTTCTCGGCCCTAACTGTGAAAATTTCAAAGTATTCTTACGCAATTTGTTTTTAGAAACTGCAGATGTGTGTTGTAAGGAAGTGTAAAACTAGGATTGTGTGATTTTTTGGACAAGACTTCTATTTTGGTGTTTGTAACTGAACTTAGATTCTTTGACACTTACCTGTTTTATTTGAATGAAGTAATTTCATTCGAATGG
>NW_017173217.1:4447-4953 GCF_001652005.2 Ceratina calcarata | reverse complement strand
TTATAAAAATTTGTTTATAAATTGATAAAATCGTAAAATTAGCATAGATCCTTGAACTGAAATCACGTCGATCAGTTTTGGAGAATCAGTCCAAGGCAATAGCGAAGATGGAACAGTCGTGAAAAGCTGATCTATCGAGTGTCGACAGCTTCTAGCTGAACCGCGAGTCGAATGCTAGATTCTGCGGTCGTCGAACGGGGCACGGATAGTTTCGATTGCGAAAGACTTAAGAAGCTTCGCTTTAGCGATCGCCAATTTGCCCGATGGCTCGGTGGCCGATTCCGCTTGGGCAACTCTGCAGTTTCGATGCACGTCCTTCAAGCTTCCCGTAAACCGAATCGAACCTCTGACTCCAGCCAATTATTCTAATCAGTAACAATTAACAGGACAATGAAAACGCCCCCTGCTTTTTAACTGGACTTTATTGCATTACCAGTCCAGCTGTGCAATTAATTTTTATTCTACACGATCCTCCATGATTCTCAATATTTTATTCATTTTTTTTT
>NW_017173217.1:3230-3938 GCF_001652005.2 Ceratina calcarata | reverse complement strand
GCCCAAAACCAGTCAAATTGACTTCCTTGGGCAATCTAGTGTTAATATTGTCTGGTTACGAAAATGATGAAAATTGTGTCGAATTTTTTAGCTTGTCGATCGTGATAGAGGATCTGACTCTGTACGGCTTGTCGACCTTCGTGGTCAACAATGCGAAACTATCTTTGATCGGACCGACGATCACAGCCAACGTTACAATTCCACGAATCCACGCCGACGGACTGTACAACATATCCGGGATCCTTGGTTTCTCGATACCCTTGATGGGAGCCGGCCCGTTCAGAGCGGACATATACGATTTTCAATTATACGTAAACACCATGCTCGGTTATTACCGAGGTGTCTACTTGAAGACATTCGATCTTGACTTTTCGTTAAAGACTATGGACGTGAATCTGGAGAATTTTATGAACGACGAAGAAGTGGGACGAGTTATGAGCAAGGTAAAGTATAGTAAAAGTCAAAATTTTTGGTCAAGTCATAATTTCTATTCACTTATGATTACATGTAGAATGATACAAAAAGAATGTCAGTGAGTAGAAATTGTTACATGAACAAACATTTCATCATTTACTATACACCAATACCTCGATTTGCGTCGTTTCGTTTTGCGTTTTTTCCAAGTTGCGTCGCTGCTTAATTAGTACTAATTTTCACTGTGCGTCGTTAGATTTTCGAGGTTGCGTCGTTTTGGGTTCGAGTCTTTCA
>NW_017173217.1:1191-2708 GCF_001652005.2 Ceratina calcarata | reverse complement strand
GAATAGCCTACAGCACTGGCAGACCCGGTCGAAAACTCGAAAAATACGGAAACGCAGCGCATCGCATCGCACGCTCTGTGAGGATCGACCATTACCAACCGCTGCTATTCTACAGCAGCTACGCCATTGTTACCGAACATTTTTGCGAGAGAATTGAAAAGAAATTTGATTGCGCGATGTGCGATGAAGAAATAGGAGGAGAATACAATTTGCGACGCGTTTGTATGCGCAGGTATTCCAGGAGCTGTTGCCCAAGGCACTAGACATAGTGAAGCCCGAGATACTTCCGCCCATCAAGAGTTACATAGGCGGTAAAATTAACGAAACTATACAACATCTCACCATGAGGGACATAATTAGCGTGCTTGTGGGCCCAAGCGAAATCCGGGAGTTCGCGCACCTCCTAGTCCCTTAAAGAAGACAGTAATCCAGAAAATTCACATAAAACCACAGATATTTTTAAACGAAATAATCTCATAAGATTAGAATCTCATAAGATACGACGTTAGTCTTGCCTAGTAGTGGAGTTCGAAAACACGGGATCGACGATCCCTCTTGCAGTTTTAGAGTGCATTAAGTTAGTGTTATATTGTAACAACGTTGACTTGAGTTGCAGCACTTACATTGTTACACGTGAGTTCATACGAGGGGAAGAGGCGAAATTTATTTCTGTGGAGGATTCCAGTTTCAATAAACAATGAGAACCAACGGCGTTAAATGTCAACTGCTCGTGTAATATACTACAGAATCTTTTAAATAGTTGATACCCTGAGAGTTTCTCCTCGAGAAGAATTCTTGAGACATTGTTATAATGCATGTGTACTCGTGCCTCGATCTGGGTAGCTGACGATGTTATTAGTGGTCACTGTGGGTTTTATGCAGTTATGATATGAAATTGAGTGCATTTTTATTAGGGAAACAAATAACACAGAAACACTGCAATGAATAAAAATGTATAGAATACCAAAAGGCACATTGCAATGTTGGAATGAAAGAAAAAATTTCTATTTGAAATACAGTTTTTAATACCAATAATAAAATACCTAATACCATAAATGGAATACCAAAATCCATATTGCAATATTTAAATGAGAGAAGAATTTTTTAATTTGAAACACACATTTTTTTTAAATAATGTTATAAATAGAATATTAAAATTCACATTGCAATATTTAAATGAGAGAAGAAAATGTGAAACACAGTTTTTAAACTGATGCATATTAAAATGCACATTGCAATGTTTGAATGAGAGAAGAGATTTCTATTTGAAATACATTTTTTCAACTGGTTGCATAAAACTCCTCAGTATAGTGGTAAGTATTTTTGAAAAACATATTTTTGTAGACTTTGGTGGCCTATTTGAAATTGTAGTTGACACATGGGAAATAAACGATTTATTTTACAATTGTTTACTCGGACCTTTTCACAGTTTCCACCCAGCATGCATTAAGTTATTTTGTAATTAAAAAACGACGTTTACTGTATTTATTGTAATCCTTATTGCGAGCATGATATAT
>NW_017173217.1:0-809 GCF_001652005.2 Ceratina calcarata | reverse complement strand
GTGTTTCTTAATCCATTAATCCATCTAACTGTTGGTTTCGATTCGTCAATTAGAAAATTAATTTGACAACCGTTGACCAGATACCAAAACAACAACTGCGCAGTTCCACGGAACCTAATGATTAGCAAATGAATGATTCGCTGATAACTCCGATGGTCCCGGTGATAACCCAGATTAACACATAACGTAATTCGTATTATGCGAATGTTTATCAAATGTTTGATATAATTCAATCTCGTCCATCGACATGACAAGCGTTTCATGATATGATTAGAGGGGGGTAACAAGAAATGAAGCTATATAGTGCGCTGTTCCCAATGGACAAACACTTTTTCTCGTCTTTCTCCTCTATCATTTTTTAATCGATAAGGAAATGATACTGAGTAATTGCTTTCTGATGTGTAATGATAACGCTCTGATAATGATAATGCCACTTAAGACAAAAAGTTCTCACTCGGATGTGACACACTATGAAAAAATATTATGGCAGTACAATGTCCAAAATTGCCCAAGTTTAGAAGATGGCTCCCTTAGAGGATATACTACATTTGATACAACCATGATGTAAAAACGTAGACGTTCTGACGTTTGATGTCAACATTTAATTCAATAAATTATTCGAACCCGAAAGGCCTTTCTTCTATCTGGCAACTGGAGTTATTTTTATTCGAAGCATCTTTTGTTGGAATGAAAAAAAAATTTTTGCCATAAATATTCTTCTTGATTACTTTTCGAGAAAACATTTGAAGTGCACAATAATTCTGATTAATAAATTAATGGAAATGAAATTCGGCATTTTTATTTCGCTA
>NW_017173216.1:0-205 GCF_001652005.2 Ceratina calcarata | reverse complement strand
TTTTTTTAGATACTTTATATTATAATCCTTGTTTTCTATTATAGTTTTGTGCCTTCATACTTTTATGGTTGTATCCTATATCCAGTTGTATTTCTGTTTCAGCGGACGAAGCGTTATTGTCTCAATTTTATTTATTTAATTTTTGTATGTGTCGTAAATGTTCGCCCATTATCGTCCCTTTCCAAGTATCTTTTCATAATTTTCA
>NW_017173215.1:0-205 GCF_001652005.2 Ceratina calcarata | reverse complement strand
TTTGCAATTCAAACCATTCAGATTTAGTGATATTTTCTTAAACAGAATTATGAGGTGATGAGGTAATATTTCCTTACACTTTTTGATTCATAATATTCTTTATATAATCCCACATGCCGGTATAAGCCCCGATTTTCTAATTTCGCTTTTGAAACTTGAAAAAAAAAACGCATTTTTGGAGAGAAATTTTTTTTCTATCCATTTT
>NW_017173214.1:0-205 GCF_001652005.2 Ceratina calcarata | reverse complement strand
CGCGGGGCCGCGGGGGCATACGTCGGCGATCGGGATGCGCATCGAGGGGGGACGAGCACGTGTGTGACCTTCATAGTGTGCGGTGAGAGTGATCGCGAACGTACGCGGGCCCTAACGCTGTTTACGGGGAAGTGGGGGGTCCTGTAAAAGTCGCCGGTCCTGCGAATTCCTCTTGCGGGTGTGAGAGGGATCGCGAACGTACGCG
>NW_017173213.1:0-205 GCF_001652005.2 Ceratina calcarata | reverse complement strand
GTTTATTGCCCATTGGCGTAGGTATCGATTTTATCTTTCCTTTTTTATTTCTTGTCTTGTTTCCTGTTTTATTAGTTTTTCTTTTTAGTCTTTTCCGTTTATTCGTTTATATATTTTGTTCATACAGAGATAGTGTGATGAGGTTTTCCCTCTGTGATTTGTTATATTTTCGTTTTACGTTCCTTCCCTTTGGGGTGGTAGTTAC
>NW_017173212.1:0-205 GCF_001652005.2 Ceratina calcarata | reverse complement strand
ACTCCCGGACAGAGCGGACATTAAGCGCCTGTACGACGAGCTGTGGGGCACAGCGTGTCCCACAACCATGCTAAGGTTCGGAGAGGGCCCAACCGCATTAATTCCGATAGGGACAATATGGAAACCTATCAACACGCTGGAGTTGATTAGAAAAATGAAAAAGGTGAAATCGGATACAGCTCCAGGTATCGATGGCGTCAAGAAG
>NW_017173211.1:0-205 GCF_001652005.2 Ceratina calcarata | reverse complement strand
CCCCTACTCACGCCCGCAACTTTGGTGTTGCTGGTTAGCTCGGCCGTAAGTTTCTTTCTGCGCCAATGGGTCAACTCTAGCTAATTACCGTTTAACCTGCGTCACCGGTTTTTCTGAGAATCTGCTGAAAAGACCGCCGTCACGCCAAGCGGCAGCGCCGAACGAGTCAGTTTTTCCAGTATTTGCATCGACGTCCGTGTAGGGT
>NW_017173210.1:0-205 GCF_001652005.2 Ceratina calcarata | reverse complement strand
GTGAGTTAGGCGCACTAACAAAGCAAATTTTCTCAATGAACTTGAAAAATAAAATAAATTCTGATAATTAAGCAAATTTTCATTCAGAAATTATTCAGATTGTTTTCATAATTAAAATTCAATATTCATAATTATTGTCTTAGCTTGCCGAACTTGCTGTTCATAAAATATTTCATTAAATATATATTCAAATCGTTTTTAGATA
>NW_017173209.1:0-205 GCF_001652005.2 Ceratina calcarata | reverse complement strand
CTAACGGTCTGTGTTTTCTGGTAAGCTAAGCAAGCCCTCCAACACCGTCCCGAGTAGCGCGAGCAGCGTATGCATTGACAGCGCCTGACTCCAATCAAAGAGGATGGACGAATAGCCATGTTCTATAGCATGGCTTCATGAAACTTGCGGATCGGAGCGGCAGAAATACTGGCGGCGACCAACAAAATAAACACGCAGGGCCATT
>NW_017173208.1:0-205 GCF_001652005.2 Ceratina calcarata | reverse complement strand
TCGTTGAATAAACTAATCAATAAATAAATAAGCACATAGTATTCACAAGGAAGATCTCAGCGGTCAACACCAGCATGAGCGTAGTACTGAAAGGACTTGTTGCAATCGCGTCAGGTCATCTACTGATTATAAATGACGCATTTAATGATTAATTTGAAGTCGTAGTGCGCATGCTAGATTCTGCGGAAGACATCGCGTCATTCAA
>NW_017173207.1:0-205 GCF_001652005.2 Ceratina calcarata | reverse complement strand
GATTATTGCTTGATCGATGATTCCATGTTAAATGGAACTCGGTTTACGTCTTCTGAGAAACGCGCGTGTGGGATTTGTAACGTTCCCGCGTTATGAAATGCCGGCGCTCGTTTATATTGAAACGTTAATTAACGTCGTCCGATCGTGTGAGCGGATATTCGCGATAAACAGAGCGTGATTAGGTGACCGAGGTCCATCGTATTTC
>NW_017173206.1:0-1153 GCF_001652005.2 Ceratina calcarata | reverse complement strand
TTTTCTTATGACTTATTAATTTGAAAAAGAAGTCATTGGGACCTGTCCGGTAGAAATAGATATACGTCAATCGCCGATAGTTTTAGTGTTAAACATTGTGATACATATTTTCTGCATATTTCTGTACATTGCATCCAGTGTTTATACATGCTTTCCATACATTGAATTTCCTTATAAATGCATAAAATCCGCAGTTTATTCAGCATATTTAAGATTGTTATCATATCTACATCCAATTACCCGCACGATGAGCCAAAAGAAGAGTGAAAAAGGAAAGGAAGCCAGAAACAGTAAAAAAAACGGAGGTAATGACACCGATGCCCACGTAAACCCAGCGATAAAAGGCTATTGAGATTCATCGTGGTAATTGTGCCGCAGTTTGTCTATCATTAGACATGTTATTATACGTTGAGCCTGGCGCTCCGCTTCCATATGAGACAGCCACGGTAATTGCGTATCCTTAATTGTTCGCTTACGTTTATCGCGGAGACGAATCATCTTAGCGAACCGAACGGGGTAAAGTTTCCCCGGTCATTGTGCCATAGATAACGGACGGCATTTGTCGAGGCGGCGAAAGTCTAGCGAATGCGCAATTGTCCGTCGCTCTCGCTGTTTCGCGGTGCAACGTTAAGCGAAATCAAAACGGCGGATTTAAATCTGCCCGGAGCAGTAATAATTGTGGGTTGTCGCGATGAAAAGTATGCGCGTATTCGAGAAACAATGAAACGCGAACGTAGCGACCGATCACTTTCGTAACTTCCACAGCCAAGTTAGCTGAACCCAATAGGGGCTGCTGGAAGCGTTCGTGATCGGCGCACCGTGAAGGCCATCGCTGAATGGTACGGCCGACTGATTCTCGACCGTCGTTGCGATATGTACACCTAACTCATTGGATTTTGCCCCACATACGCACTGCTGGCCGTATTCTGCTAAAAGCGATGTGTATTTGGTTATATTTAGAGTAAGCCGAACTCCAATTAATTAAGCGTACAAATGAGTTTGAATTGGTCTTATTGAGGTACATTCATATGCTCTTGGGATTACTGAAAGTATAGACGAATTGCGAGGAATTAAAAGCATGTTGCGTTTGAAGTTCTGACTAATTAGGCTGCTCTCTCACTTTCTAAAATTAATATTTCCATATAAAATCGAT
>NW_017173205.1:0-205 GCF_001652005.2 Ceratina calcarata | reverse complement strand
GAGGTATCACCGCACGCGACCAACAATACATGATAAGATGTCTATGCAGAAGAGGGATCGCGAACGTATGCAAAGCCTAGTGCGGACGAAGAAGAATCGTGAACGTATGCGAAGCCTAACTGTGAGAAGAGGAGAGGGGCTATCACCGCATGCGACCAACAATACATGATACAGATGCCGATAGGTAAGTAAATACAATTGTATG
>NW_017173204.1:0-205 GCF_001652005.2 Ceratina calcarata | reverse complement strand
GTCGTAATAAATTGAAGATCGAAGATATATAAAACAATAGCAAAGGTTTATTTGTATATACATATTTCCAAAAGTCTCAGCTTCATTCCTCTACATTTTTGTACATACTGCACAAATAAATAATTTACAAATTGTGCTTGCATCTGATGCCGATCGAATGCGACGTCTTTATTATAATAGTTTTATTGATGAGATAAATAAGTTT
>NW_017173203.1:0-205 GCF_001652005.2 Ceratina calcarata | reverse complement strand
GTCTCCGGGAGCAGAGGAGGCGCGATTATAATCGCTCCATACGGCAACCCTGGTCTCGAGTCTTCGCCACTACGCTGCCGTCGCCGTTGGAAACGCGTCTTCCGTCTCCATACTTGAACATGAGACGTATATAGTTTTTGATTTTTTTTTATATTGACGCACCAATCCTAAAAATCTGAAAAGATTCATGAACAATCTTTGCAAC
>NW_017173202.1:0-205 GCF_001652005.2 Ceratina calcarata | reverse complement strand
TGTTATCAGAAGAGGAAAGAATGGAAGTAATGGAGAAGGTGAAGATTTTAATTTCTGATATTAAGATTTCAGATATTAATGTAGAAGAATCCTCAGTTCCATTGACGTCCAGTGTAGAGTCAAATTTGAGAGTTACATTTCATGAGTGGACTGATCAGAATAATGCAGTGCCAGACGAATCTACAAATGAAATAAACGTTTATAT
>NW_017173201.1:0-205 GCF_001652005.2 Ceratina calcarata | reverse complement strand
GTTATTCAATTTTAAAAGCTATATCTTCTACACTCAGTGTAGAAAATAAAATTCACTTATACCTTCAGATTAATGCATCACAGCATATCCGTGTAGACAGTGGTTCTCTCCAAGGGTATTGTGTGCTGACATAAATAGGATTTATTCACGGATAAACTTAAAAAGCCACTTTACTCCCTCAAAAGCGGGACTAAAATCGCTTATT
>NW_017173200.1:0-205 GCF_001652005.2 Ceratina calcarata | reverse complement strand
CAAAGATTGATTAAATTAGACTCAAAGTTTGACTAATTTTAAGAATCAAATATTAATTTTATGAGTCAAATATTGACTGATTTCATAAGTCAAATATTGATTAATTTTATGAGTTGAATATTGGATATCGAAGCTAATCATTCAAACCTAATTTCTAATAAACATAATAAATTTTTCAGTAAGTCACAGAAACACTAATAGTGTT
>NW_017173199.1:0-205 GCF_001652005.2 Ceratina calcarata | reverse complement strand
CCTCTGAACAGAAAAAATCAACAACCACAAGTTTTTGTGTGTTGTTATTAGAAAGTGGACTGTATTAGGGAGACGAGAATAATTCCTCTATTCGGTGTCAACTCAACTCACGATTAATCAAGTGAAGAGGACTTTACGTTGCACTGGTTTGGTGCGCCGAAACAGAGCCTGCGATCGTTTTCTGCAAGGCGCTCACGCAGCTAGC
>NW_017173198.1:0-205 GCF_001652005.2 Ceratina calcarata | reverse complement strand
GATGTATAGCCAAAATAAGCCTACAAATCTTCAAAATCACTGCATACCCCCACCATGTTCGCGTCGTCCCCACTTTCCGGCCGAGGGAAAAATTATCCCATCCCTGGTTGTAAGGCCGGACTTCAACTGACCGCCAAACTATGATCAGTTCCCTTGCAAAATACTTCGGACTACGCCAAGGAGCGTCTGCCGGGGGAGCTATCTG
>NW_017173197.1:0-205 GCF_001652005.2 Ceratina calcarata | reverse complement strand
TCCTGAATCGTTTCGCGACCGACATTCATTCCATTTGGAATAAATTACCGCAACACACAAGTGTTGATCCAGATGTTCAGTCTTATCGCAGATGTCTCATACATTATAATCATCCAGATCAACGTACACACAATGACGGGCCGCCACCTGTGAAGAAGGATTGTTACCTATGCGTAACAAAAGGACCGGAGCAGGACTCATAAAT
>NW_017173196.1:0-1153 GCF_001652005.2 Ceratina calcarata | reverse complement strand
TTTTTTTTTTAATTTTGACTTAGACCACTTTCATAATTATGGGCACAATTATCTGTGTAAGCAGTGCTGCCTGGAAATAAAATCAAAGGATTGACAAAACTATTATAGGAAATCCATTAGAATGATATTAATCATTATACGAAACACTGCATCAAGCATTATAAAAATGGTACAAAATAACTAGCATTGTACGATTGAAATGACTTGTCGGTTACGAATATTTTCTATTCTAAAGTAACAAGACGTAGAATACAGAGTGAAATACAACGTAGGATACGACGCGAGATAAAATACGTAGATATTATATCAGGATTTTCAAATAAGAGTTCAAGGGTCTGTGCGTTAAAGGTTTAAGTAAAAGTTGGCGGCAATAAATAAAATCGCGGGCGCAGGGAACATATGTATATCCGAGCAAACGAGTTGTTTACGCGCGTGCACGCTCACGTCCGCCCGTGTACGGCTGTCTCGTTCCGGACGAAAAATACTGTTCAGCATAAATATCACAAGGAATGGTATGCGTCTCTCGGTTCACTGCGTTCGTGCTCGCGGGAAGTGCCACGGCTCTCGCGTATATACCGTCGTGTATCCCCCCCTCGGGTTGCCGCGCGTGAATGAGCGAGTGCACGAACTTTATTATAATGGCGTTATGTGCGTTACCCCACGCTCCTCGTTAGGCACGTATGCCCGGTATGAGGAAACGGAGCGCCGCGTACCAACCAAGTGTGTATGTCTTCGCTGGGATCGAGCAAAAAGAACGCCCTATGGCTATCCACTGGATATTATTATTTCCCCCCGTACCTGCGGGCCTTTACAGCGTTCGATGCACGGACAACAGAATTGACGAGTTTATCTTTAAAGGGAAATATGACCAATTCTAATAGGAGCACAGAGTATGTCTGTATGAAAATTAAGTAACATTAAATGAACGATGTACTAATGTTCTCTAATTTCACGGATCGTTAGGAGAGGTATTAGATCGTTATGTACCGATCGTGGGAGCGTTGCTACCAAAGTTGGCGCCAGACGCTTTCTACGTGCGAACTTGACCTTTTCCTAATCGTTTGAATGTGAGATCGATGCGATATCTTTTATTGTCTACTGATTGTAAATCATCAATCGAAATCGTGTGAAAATTCCATTGCACGTCTTCCCT
>NW_017173195.1:0-205 GCF_001652005.2 Ceratina calcarata | reverse complement strand
AGTTAGTCGACTGTCATACGGTGACGAGTTACGCGGGGGTATGTTATGTCTGTCATAGTCATCCCTGCGTCGGCATGAGCCACGTTTCCCCACGTCTGTTTTTAGATCGTAGGTTTCGTCTAGCGTCAGTGGAGGCGCATAATAAATTCGTCTAGCAATGACGAAGGGTAATCCGTCGATAAATTATTGTTTCCCGAGTTCGTTA
>NW_017173194.1:0-205 GCF_001652005.2 Ceratina calcarata | reverse complement strand
TGATTAAGGATGCTGTGACAACGAATATTATATAATTCCTCAGATCAATCGAAATAAAGCTTCGAGACATTATTTAGTTAGATACTTTTGTGACTATTCAATAATTAATAACAGAAAGAGTGAAATATTCCGATAAAAGAAGTCTTCTTATGAATTAACGAAACAGTTCAACGAGATGCTATTGGAAAACTGGAAAGGAGGAAGG
>NW_017173193.1:0-205 GCF_001652005.2 Ceratina calcarata | reverse complement strand
GGTTTGAACAACCCTCGTGCAATCTTCACCGGTAATCCACGGCCGGGTCAGTCCCGACACTTTTCCTGAACGTTATTCAAGTGCATATGGCAGGTGTAGTGGCTCGGACAAAAGAGCAATACGCCTCGAACGACGCTGATAGCGTATTGTCACTTGTCGGGCCGCGGCAGCGTGTATTGTCCTCGCCATGGAGGTCCACTTGATC
>NW_017173192.1:0-205 GCF_001652005.2 Ceratina calcarata | reverse complement strand
CAAATGGCCTGAACGACAAGTCAGGCGAAAATGGCTTGGCACGGAACGTGTTAAACATGGTTCCAGTTTAAAATTTGTACAAAATTTCTATATATTTATGTATTACATCGATACAAATGTTTGAACAATTCCAAATAAAGGATCTCTCGCCATTTGATTATTCCACGCGTAGGAGACTGTTCCGTGACGGCGGATAAAATTCGTT
>NW_017173191.1:0-205 GCF_001652005.2 Ceratina calcarata | reverse complement strand
TACATATAATATATATATATAATATTGTATTATATAATATATACTATATATAATATAACACAAGGACATTGAAGGTCATATAAAGCGGAAAAAGGCGATAATAATTATGGTTTTTGTAATAGATTACAGTGTTTTAATCGTGATCTCCATTTTTTTATAACCTCTTCCTTCTATCCCAGGTAATTGTAAGTTTGATTGCTTGACT
>NW_017173190.1:0-205 GCF_001652005.2 Ceratina calcarata | reverse complement strand
TTTAACCAGTAAATGGCTAGTAACTGGACATGAAATACTTGCCAGAAAATTCTGGCCAAATACTGCTCGCTGTATGGTCACATATTTTTGTTCAGTAGCTGACGTTGCAGTACATATGTGGCCATTATTTTTTAGCCACTAAATGACCGATCACTGAACACGAGATACTGGCCAGAAAGTTCTGGCCACGTACTGGTCGAAAACT
>NW_017173189.1:0-205 GCF_001652005.2 Ceratina calcarata | reverse complement strand
CGTATTTGGTCTTCAACCCATCGACACCTATTTTTATTAATATTTCGAAAACTATGGAGCGTTGGCCCCAATATTGAAACATATATTGTTGTACTACATCTACACTACAACATGTATGAGACTCATTAAAATCCGTGTCGCACATATGTTGGGCTTCCCTTTTTAATTTGAAAAGTAGCCTATGAAACTTCGTAAAAACCTCAAA
>NW_017173188.1:0-205 GCF_001652005.2 Ceratina calcarata | reverse complement strand
GCGATCCGGTTTTCTGTTTTCCCCTCGCGTGACTCGACCCTTCGCGATAGCGGTAGAGAGAGAGAGAGAGAGGTAGGGAGAGACTTTCGTCCCTCTTGGATGGCGAGACTCTAGTCTAATCAGACTGATGGTTTAGCGATAGCTGAGAAAGCACGGTAGAAGTAGGTCGCGACCACGTTTTGAAGAAAGTGGATGGGCACCTTAA
>NW_017173187.1:0-205 GCF_001652005.2 Ceratina calcarata | reverse complement strand
ATTCATTCTTGATCTTACGTCTTAAATACATATTATTGTATATACGTGTATGTACATGTATTCTTTATTAGCCTGGTTTTTACTAAATTGAATCGTTTTTTGTATGAAAAATAAACAGAAACAGTGCCCTATTTGTAAAAACAAATGAACTTAAGGATGTATAGGCTATATACTTAAACAATGCTAGCACGTTGAATTTGTTATT
>NW_017173186.1:0-205 GCF_001652005.2 Ceratina calcarata | reverse complement strand
ACGATGATATTTATCAGCATTTTTTAACTTTACACGTAGCTATCTCAATTTTAGTTAGTCCGCAATTGTTGAAAGGAGAATTCAATATAAAATACGCAGAATCTTTATTAAATTTTGTTAAAAACTTCGAAATTATATACTGAAAATAACTTATGTCTCACAATATTCACAATCTTCTTCATTTATGCAACGATGTCAGAAATTT
>NW_017173185.1:0-1154 GCF_001652005.2 Ceratina calcarata | reverse complement strand
CTGTGCTGTTAAAAGTTGTAAAACTTGGAATGGTAATATTAAAAAACTTAATGTTTCCTGTCATCAGTTTCCAAAGAATACAGCGTCGCGAAAAAAATGATGCGATGCATGTGGGCGGGAAAACGCCAATTTAAAAACTGATAATTCTCAAGTGTGTTATAAAATTTTTAAATAGATTTATAAAAACTAATTAAAATTTTTTAAGTTAACAATTAATGCTCACTTTCAGTGCTCCTTGACTTCCTTCCTTTTAATGCAAAATGTAATTAATGCAAAATACAAAATAATGATGATAATATGGCCTTTATAAGCAGACAGGTGACTGACTGTTCCAATCAGCTGCATATAATAACTTTATGTATTTCCACCACGATCGAATATGTGAGCGAATTCGAATTCTTCTTCTACATTGCTTATTCTCTTTACAAGTTCGCATAAACAAATTAATTGGTGTCAAATCAAGATATTCAAGTACGTATTTTGATTCTCAGAGATTCGCTTCTCCTTCAAGACTGAATGGAGATCTTCAACTAGTAATAAGTAAAATTAGAATAAGTAACGATTGTTTAAAGTCGATAACAATGCATTAATAACAGATTTGTGCAATAAATAATTAATAAGTAACAAAAAAGTTTGTACATAACAGTAGATTTTTTTTAACAATCGTTATACGTATTCGTTTTATTTAAAAATAAATAATCATTTAAACAGAAATTGTGCCCGATGCCCAATTCTGCGGAGCATCTGACTGTAAGTTTTAAGAATTAAAACGTACAGTGGATTCGTTGTAAAAGCGGAACCGTTTTGATAGTAACGGGGCATTACTCTAACAAATGTAAGGTACTTCATTATCTCATAGGCTATTCGATTTTATAAAAAAAAGACGGTGGAACGAACATTAAGCACGAACGTAACGAGATCATTTGTTTAAGTAAAGTGAGAGCATAAAATTGAGTAAATTTATACATTCGCTTGTACGTGCATTGGAAGTGAAAGCCTAAAATAAAGGTTCGTATTACCGACAGATAAATTAAAAATCAATAATTTGGCTGTTTTCGAATATGCAACTTCAGTATAAATATAAATGCAAAAATAAATACTTTTTACAGCTACTACAGACAAATGACAATGTATACACTGCCTGCATGAGGTAT
>NW_017173184.1:0-205 GCF_001652005.2 Ceratina calcarata | reverse complement strand
CCTTCCACACCTCGTCCGAGCGCAATCTTCTTTACTGAGATCGTCGCGACGAAAGAATTTCCTGGCTCTACCCACGTGGTAGGAAATATTCCGCTGTTCACCAAAGCAGCAACGCGTCGCTTCTTGTCATTTGAATTGATCAGTAGCAAGCAAATTTTCAATTTTCCCGGTAACATTCCATTTGCGAATACCGAGTGATGCCGCA
>NW_017173183.1:0-205 GCF_001652005.2 Ceratina calcarata | reverse complement strand
TAAGAAATACAGCTTCATCCTCATAAATTGTCGTATGTAGAATTCAAGATATATCCAATAAAACCAAGTCACTAAGTGATGGAACTTGGAAGATATTGAAGATTTTATAAATATCCATTTTTCATCTTTACACATTAGTGGATGATTGAAGTACAATCTAGAAATTTACTTTTAAGGATTTTTGCTAACGTACAAACAAACGCTT
>NW_017173182.1:0-205 GCF_001652005.2 Ceratina calcarata | reverse complement strand
GGTCGTATGAGCCGTAAGATATCTGCCAAAAGTTTAAGACCTGTAATAAAAAGCTGTGTTCAATATTTGAAGCAATCAACTTTTAGAGAAAATGATAGTCATGAAGTTTCGTATAGAAATTTTCTTTGAAATTTTAGCCAATCTATACAGGCAAGCAATAAAGGCACTTTACATAGCATTAATTGTCATAACTATACTTCCTTCG
>NW_017173181.1:0-205 GCF_001652005.2 Ceratina calcarata | reverse complement strand
TTCTACAAACATGTCACCGAACACATGGGGCACGTATTAAGAGGCACGATGCCGTCGATGCCGAGTTATGTTAGCAGAGCTCTTACTCATCAGGGTTATTACGTGGAAGTAGAACCGAGATTTCAAACGGATGAGGGTATCCGGAAGCCCGACATCCTTGCCCATAGAGGGAGGACTGCACTTGTTTTGGATGCCCAAGTAGTAA
>NW_017173180.1:0-205 GCF_001652005.2 Ceratina calcarata | reverse complement strand
GGCTATACATCTCGTCAAGTTGACAACGTCGATAGGAGCGCCAAGCCAAGCGTGACGTAGACTGACTCACTGACGCCGTATGACGCGGCGCTGAATCTTTTCAAATATATACATGTATATAATTTATATTCATTACATATACTTTCGCTGTTCATAATAAAAATCCCTCACGACAGTAGTGGGGATTAGTACTTGGTGGGGGTAT
>NW_017173179.1:0-205 GCF_001652005.2 Ceratina calcarata | reverse complement strand
CCATAGATTTATTACCATTTTGGAGTCTTACCCTCAAGAGGGAAATTAACACAACCAAAAACGAGTCGAGAATCATTGTTCCAAGCTGTATGCTGTTTGAATGATTGAACGAAATCATTTCTTATATTTCTCATTGCAAAGATGATTTATATATTCTTTTGACATGAAACATACCGAAAAATCTCTTGATCAATGAACATATCGA
>NW_017173178.1:0-205 GCF_001652005.2 Ceratina calcarata | reverse complement strand
TGACTACGTAAGGGCTTTCTTGTCTGAAGAGAACGTCAAGTTCTATCTTTCGCTGTACAAGAATGAACACTTTAAGAATGTGGAGAAGAGCGCTGGCGAGATTGGTATCGAGCAGGCTGCATTCCGCGAGATCTATCTTATTTTCGTTGTAATTTCAGGAGTCGTTGGTAAAATGTAATAGAACTGATTATTTGTATCTCTTATT
>NW_017173177.1:0-205 GCF_001652005.2 Ceratina calcarata | reverse complement strand
TTATGTTTATTAGGTACACCGGAAATTCTTTTTCTGTCAACGCGTTGATTATTGAGGACCACGGTATTGTATTAAATGCGTTGCTGATGTCAACACTGACTGTAATGACATAATGTCCCACGGAGGTAAGTTCGTGAATTTTCTAAACTACTCTTTTCAGAGCTTGCAGCGTGCTGCGTCCTCTGCGGAACCCGTACTGGCGGTC
>NW_017173176.1:0-205 GCF_001652005.2 Ceratina calcarata | reverse complement strand
GTCAATGCCAATAAAATGCCAATTAACTGCACTTAACTCGTTAAATACTGGAGTTCAAAGAAAAAAGCATGGAACCTTTTTGTAGAGGATGTCAGTATAAGAAGCTTTTCGCTAGCGTCAATAATTAATTTAATATTTCCTTCTATACTATTTAGCACGTAGCTATTTATTATTAGCGTTGTTCTTCCGACGTCTGATTTCTTTT
>NW_017173175.1:0-205 GCF_001652005.2 Ceratina calcarata | reverse complement strand
TGCGGATATAATATAAATTCCTGACAACTGAATAACTGAGGAACTACAGAAACAGAAAATATCTGTTCTCTACCTTAGAAAAATGATTAAACGAGGGAACAAACAAAAGAATTGATTGTGTATTTTGTAATAGGCAACCGAGGAGGCTTGTCTTCTATTAAGACTGAGATTGCACGTAAACGAAAAGGTTCAGATACAAAAAAAA
>NW_017173174.1:0-1154 GCF_001652005.2 Ceratina calcarata | reverse complement strand
AAAATATACAGATTATTAATAAGAATCGGTGAAGTCGTACTTTTTCAAAAAGAATTTTATTCGCATATCAAGGACTGGGCGAGAGGAAAGAGGTAGGTAAATGCTATCTTCGATTTTATCCACAGTTTCCGAAGTAAAAGAAGGGGAAAACAAGCAGCTCGCGTGCTATGATAATAACTATCGGAATCACTACAAAGGACGTCGTTATTCCCGTTTAATACGTGGAAGCTTTTCTGTCGACGACGTGCGGAATCGGTTAGCAGAAATTATGTCGTCCATAGGGTGCTGCGAGATCCGCCTTCGTCGTGTATTCCAGCGTCTTCTTTGTTCTTTCCTCGTTCCGGGAGCCAATACTTTCCTGAATTTTCTCTTAGCAAAAAGTTACTCCTGCGGTTTTTAGCCGGTCAAAATATTTCTCTCACTAAACTCCGGAGTTTTATGCAAAATAAATTCTGGTAGTACGTTTAAAAAATGTACTTTAAATAAAAATTTCTTTCATCATATGCTGACTTATTTACGATAGTTCATGCGCATCACTGATATCTTAATACATTGCGTGCAATGTTCACATATTTTATTATGACGGTTATAAAAGATCTAATTAACACTCTGATTCCTAGATATTTTTCAATTAGTTTTTGCAGGCATCTTTACTGGTCTATCATTCAGAGATCGTTAACGGTAAGAGATAATAACTGTATTCCTCGCAAATCGCAAACTTCGTTTTTCTGGACATTAGCGAACCCGTTTATAAAACGTAATTAAGGAAATTACAAGCGATGTCTTGAACATTTATAGCATGCATATTGCATATCCGTAATTCTTCTGCGCCTAAGAGACGCGGGTTATTAAAATACAGAATTATAATAGTAAAAATATGTATATCTCGAAATACACAACTTAGTGTGATTAAAGTACTTATTAGATCAACCAAGAGAGGGCAAAATGACTTGATTGGCATTTCTTACAATCATTATTCATTTTCAGAGCATTCTGTTTTTTTTTAATTTTGTACTTCTAAAATATACGAATAACTAATTCTGCAAAATAGTTTTCTTTTTTTTTATGTAAAATCTTATGCAGTAATCTCCATATACCGAGTCATTTTGTCCCCCATGGAACGCAAGTTAAAAGCGTAATTATTTTGAAAATTA
>NW_017173173.1:0-205 GCF_001652005.2 Ceratina calcarata | reverse complement strand
AGACAGTTTCGTTCGTCAACACTGTATCTTGTGCCAATTATGTACGATGAGAAAGGAAAGTCGAAAGGAATGAAGGTGAGATTATTCCCGATTGAAATTTGGCCGACGCTAATTGGCACGACGATGTAATAGAATGCAAAGTCGCCGATGATAAAAAATGTGAAAATTATCACATGTATGTTTCCGACTGAATTTTCATTAGTGA
>NW_017173172.1:0-205 GCF_001652005.2 Ceratina calcarata | reverse complement strand
GCCTGGAGTCCGTCACACTGTCACGCGCCCGTAACACCGCGGCGCGGCTTGTAACATCATGTAAAACTGCGGACGGCCCCCACTGCTGAGAGGCAGAGTGCGAGCCGAGTGCGAGCATTGAGATTGAGATGTTACGGGCTGCGACGGCCCATCCCATGCAGAACTCTGGCAGGTATAACATCGCAGAACAACGACATACGATTTA
>NW_017173171.1:0-205 GCF_001652005.2 Ceratina calcarata | reverse complement strand
ATTTTGATACCAGGAATGTGGCAGTCTCGTTGTTTTAATGTCAGCTCCTTTCTCGTTGTAAATCAGATTGCGAAGTGCTTATGATAATCAACCCATTCGCAGCTTTTAGCTTCCTTCTCTTCGTCATATATGTCTGCTTAGATCTTTCCCATTTAATATTTCTTCTTCAATCTGTATTCGCGTATTTGGACGATTCGTTGTTATT
>NW_017173170.1:0-205 GCF_001652005.2 Ceratina calcarata | reverse complement strand
TCGAAGCGGTCTCACGAGAGAACAAAGGCATGAGCACTCTCAGTTTCTCTCTGCTAATACCGCCGGTGTGTTAGGGAGTAAGTGTTCGGTTTTATTCATAGAGATAATATAAATAGAGGAGTGGAGCCAGGCCAAAACCTATCGCTCCTCTAGAAAGAGAGAAAAAATTTGTAGCACTATCTATCCTTGTCTAATGACACATGCG
>NW_017173169.1:0-205 GCF_001652005.2 Ceratina calcarata | reverse complement strand
TCAAGATTGTGCCTCGCTAAAATATTTTTGTGACGGAAGATCAAAAGAAGGTGAGACAAATCTTGTTCCCCAATTATGAAAGGCAGGATTTTATGTAAATATAGAAAAAGCCATGAAACGCGTTATAGATAATGCCGAAAGCTTGTTATGTGAGTTCACCAGCAATTCTGTAGAAAGTAGCAATACAATCATTTGTAAATACATT
>NW_017173168.1:0-205 GCF_001652005.2 Ceratina calcarata | reverse complement strand
TACAAACCGAAAGGTGTTATAATCGCGGTTTTCGGGACATCCTCAGGTGCAACTGGAATCTGATTGAAGGCCTTGAACAGGTCCAAAGACGAGAATACCTTTTTGGCATGCAAATTGGCCGAGAAGTCATATAAATGTGCAGTAGGGTATTTGTCCGGAACCGTAATGGCGTTAAGTTGTCTGTAGTCACCGCACACACGCCAAC
>NW_017173167.1:0-205 GCF_001652005.2 Ceratina calcarata | reverse complement strand
GTAGTAAAATTTTCACGATTTTCACGTTTTCTATTAAGAGCCCTAGGGTCTATGCATATTTTAAAAAAATGTAATTATTTTTAGATTTTAAACATTTGTAAATACAATATATTACATAAATAACGTAAATGTAAAGTATTTATTATCATGTAATGTTTAAAGATAGAGGTTTTGCAAGGTTTAAGAGCATTGCTCGGCCTTGCCA
>NW_017173166.1:0-205 GCF_001652005.2 Ceratina calcarata | reverse complement strand
TTATATATTATAATATTAGTCTTTAACTGAGGTATTAACAAATCCATTACAAGGATGCGTCTTGTAAATAACAGAACTACAAACGCACAGTTTAAAAATAATTTAATGAATTAATGAATCTCGTAAATAAAATTTTACATACAGGATTTGATATTTTCCTGAAGTTAGCTGAACGAATATTAAATTCCACACATCAAAGCACTTC
>NW_017173165.1:0-205 GCF_001652005.2 Ceratina calcarata | reverse complement strand
ACCCTGGGTATAGATTAATTTTATTAAAAGTCTGCCACTGAAAAACTAGTTAAGATCCGACCTTGAAATTTCAGTATATTTTTGAAGGTATAAACTTTCGAAAAATGCAAAAAGAATTCGATTCTCTTAAAGTTTCACACTGGTAAGACTCCTTAATGCTAAAAAATAGTATTGTCAACCTTTAAATCACCAGAGAGCCGAAACA
>NW_017173164.1:0-205 GCF_001652005.2 Ceratina calcarata | reverse complement strand
TCACATACGGTAAGTAAATACCTACACAACTCTACGTGAAACTTGACCGCAGGACAAATTCTACTTGAACTCAACTCATCGATTCTTCGAACTCACTTTATATTTACGATTTATATTTGTTCATTTAATAAAAAATATTGTCTTTGAAAAGATTAAATGGTAATATACAAACACCTATTTTTTTGTCAAAAGTACGTATTTTTTT
>NW_017173163.1:0-1156 GCF_001652005.2 Ceratina calcarata | reverse complement strand
TGCGCACAGTTTAAGTACAGATTCGGCGATTATGGCCTTCAGAAGATTCTCAGCTATCAGAGGAACACCAACGTGTGTCTATTCACATAACGGTACAAACTTTAGGGGTATGCATAGAGAGTTGAAGCAGGCGATTGGAGAGTTAAACCATACAGAGATCAACAATTCCGTTTGTAAAAACAATATTGAATGAAAGTTCAATCCACCCACGGCGTCTCATATGGGTGGAGCGTGGGAGAGAATAATTTGATCAGGTAAAACCGCATTAGGAATAGTGTTGAAAGAACAAGCGCCTAGAAAAGAGGTCTTGATAACGCTATTAGCAGAAGTAGTACATCGCGTAAATTTGCATCCGCTCACACACGTATCGACAGATCCGCGCGATGATAAAGCGTCGATAACCAATCATTTCTTATTCGGGTCTTCGTCAGGGCAGATTAGAATATCCAAGTGCGATTTACAAACCACACGTCCGCGGAAACAGTGGCGTGTTGCGCAAAGTTTCGCTGATGCGTTTTGACAAAGATGGTTACGTGAATTTCTTCCATCATTAATACCGCGGAAGAAATGGAGAGAATCAGAAGCGCCGCTGAAGGTAGACGACATCGTACTGATTTTGGATGATAACTNGGACGGCGAATGGAAACGTTAAGAGACCGACTAGAAAATTAGTTAAATTCGTGGGAGTACAAAACCCCTAGATTTTGTACGGGGGGGGGGGAGGATGTTATGGACGAGGGTCAGCTGGAAACACAGACTTCTAAAGATGAGCGTCTCAGCACAACAGGTTTCGACACCGTTGTGTAGGTCGCGTACACGACGGTTCAATTAAGGGACCGGTCGGGGCCGCTTTCCACACCCTCAGCCGATGAAGGCCTGTAAACGGCGAGGCCCGGAACTGATGGAAAAGAATGGATGAGTGTTCCCTCTGTGGCCCGATGCCCCTGGGAGACATGTCGCCTGGAAGCAGAGTTCTGTATGGGCCAGGCCGGCCGGGCTTTGTCATTTCCACTAGGTGCCGGTCGAGCTTTCCCCCACCATGTTCCCACAGGCATTCGCCTATATAGCCTCGCCGGCCTCGCCAGCCTCACTGGCCCAGCTGGCATGACATCATACTTGTCGTTGATTTATGTACCACTCTCCTCCTTTTCTATTG
>NW_017173162.1:0-205 GCF_001652005.2 Ceratina calcarata | reverse complement strand
CCTCCACACTGTTTAAAAGTCGTACAACTCTCAGTTTTGCTCAGTTTTTATTGTATGTCTAAAAATAATATCCTTGACGATGTTTATTTCAATTCTAAAAGATTCGTAAAACATACATTAACAAAATTACAAAATTCTTTCATTATGGCATTTATATCGTTCTCATAAATGAAATTACAATTTTTGAACATAAGAATTCAAGATG
>NW_017173161.1:0-205 GCF_001652005.2 Ceratina calcarata | reverse complement strand
TATCTATTAAACAGGAGCCCAACGAAAACTTTAGATAAAACTCCTGCAGAAGCATGGACTGGTCGTAGGCCAAACCTACAAAACATAAAACTATTTGGATGCAGAGCATACGTAAAAATACTGGAACCGCAGAAGAAACTGGATGACAGGTGTAAATCTTATACATTCGTGGGGTATTCGCCAAATGGATATAGAATCTGGAAAT
>NW_017173160.1:0-205 GCF_001652005.2 Ceratina calcarata | reverse complement strand
GAACATTTTCCGATCGCGGAATCTAAACATCGCGACCGTTAAAACGACCGAGCCGACAAGAAACTCGGCTCGTGTATCGATGATTTTATAATATCGCGATGACTATCTCGGAACCTCAATACAGTTCCGAGATTATTATTATTTCGAACGAAAATTAAATCGGAGAGGCGATTGGGAAATTAACTTATTCCCTTTTTAAACATTT
>NW_017173159.1:0-205 GCF_001652005.2 Ceratina calcarata | reverse complement strand
TTTTAAGTTGATTGTTTGGTGTTTAAAAAAGAATCGACAGGACCTTAAAAATTTTTTACTATTGTAATTATCGAATTTTAAAATTACTATCATATTTTACTTCTTAAAATTATTCACAGTATTTAAAAAATATCATCATTAATTAAATTTTCAATAATTAATCCTGACTTCCTCAATTATATTATACATATGCCACTTGAATATT
>NW_017173158.1:0-205 GCF_001652005.2 Ceratina calcarata | reverse complement strand
TATTCTGTATCTCCTGCATCGTCTGTTTACTAATTTTGTTTTCGTTCTTCATCTCTTTCCTCCATGGTTTTACTTCATCATCTTTCTCGATCAGTATCATCCTCAACTCCCATTGCTCTTGTCCATCAATGGTGAAGTCGTAGATGCCCATTTGAACAATCCTATCTACCGAGTCCTTGTCAATATTAATCTTGACATACCATCC
>NW_017173157.1:0-205 GCF_001652005.2 Ceratina calcarata | reverse complement strand
CGATGTACGACGAACTCATTGATCAGTTCGAGTTGTTTAGTGAACGTTCGCCAAGATGTATACAATTCATTTGGAACGGACTCATCCCAAGAGATCTTCGACTTCCAGCACTCTTGCATAATAACCTTTGCGACGAGTATAACCGGTCCCAGCAACCCAAGAGGGTCAAAAATCTTGGCTATCTCCGATAATATGTGTCGTTTTG
>NW_017173156.1:0-205 GCF_001652005.2 Ceratina calcarata | reverse complement strand
GTTTAGAGAATGGAAATGAACGTCTAGAATACGGAAGTGAACGTCAATTTGAAAATCGCGCCAAGCTGTCCCCGCTCTCTGTGACAGAAATGGGAATGAGCTATGTGTCGCCATCTGTTGGCGGGAAACTGCTGTGTGCCATCGCCTGTATACGCGCTATACGTAATAAAGGATGAACGAAAAGTGTATATATATATATATATAT
>NW_017173155.1:0-205 GCF_001652005.2 Ceratina calcarata | reverse complement strand
GCGGACCAAAACACAACCGGCCATCGAACGATTCTCGATTGAGAAGCGGTCGGTCGTAGGGGCTCGACCCTGGCCCGCAGCTCTCGGGAACGACATTACCGAGAACAACGTGGGCCTGGGTCTGAGCACCCGAATATGAAGCTCGTCTGATCTCGCCAGGGTGCCGATGTGAGCCGGTTACCCACAGGCGGCCGGCCGCGGAATG
>NW_017173154.1:0-205 GCF_001652005.2 Ceratina calcarata | reverse complement strand
CCTTTATGTTGCCCATGATAAGCACGAAGGAAGCGGCTACTAGTGTAGAAAAGTTCTTCACTCGTTCTATCGTAGATTTGTAGCCTTGGCGTCCAGGCTTTAATTTGGTAAATACCTATTTACCGTGCTGAATAAAATTCCTTACTCAGTGATTTGTTGCCACTTTATCCACGTACATCAGATAAACGCGCAGCGCAAAGGTAGG
>NW_017173153.1:0-205 GCF_001652005.2 Ceratina calcarata | reverse complement strand
TCGAAGAAAATTAGGATATTAATATCTCTTTAAATCTCTCTTTAAATCGCTTTATAATTACAATAGAATTTTCTTTATATGAACATTCTATCCCATCAGGAATAATTTCATAAAAAAGACTGCAGTCGAGTCTCTTAAAAGTAAAAAATTGTGAGATAATATTTTATTATTATAATTTTTCAAGATACGTGAAACATAAAATTTA
>NW_017173152.1:0-1155 GCF_001652005.2 Ceratina calcarata | reverse complement strand
ATATAATTATTTAGAATTCGACACTAACAAAAAGTTATTTGTACACTGCGGACGTTTATGTATCTATGGAAATTTTAAATAATTGAAAAAACATATCCAGAGCAGAAAACAAATGTTTATATACATTTCGCTTTTTTCTATTTATAAAAACCGGGATTTGCATCAACATCGGCGATCTGGTAATTCATAAATATTCACGCTCTTCAATGAATTCTTTTACTATCAACTTTCAAACTTCATATTTGTTATCAATTTCTTATAAACTCGCGCAAGTGAAAACTTCACATAAACTGAATTAATAAATCGATGCATGAACGTTTGAGAACAGCGTCATGCAAATACCTTTGGTACTTTTGCAATCGTTTTACTCGACACGGTGTAATCAGTAATGGAACTCGCTCTCGCGCCTACAAACGGGAAAATTCAATGTTTAAACAACACGCGTCGGAGACAAGGGCTCGGAACTGGACCGGGCGACATCAGAAACGATCGTTTCAATTACCCTCGCGCGAAACACGGGGACACAGAGCCGTGTAACAACGGGCCGGACTCTCTCGCGGATATCCCCTATAAATATTTATACGCGATTCCTTGACAATTTATCGCGTGTTTATACAAAGTCGCGCGGCCCGGAAAACGGCTCACGGAAACGTTCAAGCGGCGGATGAGCGCGCGAAGTTAAGCGCTTTACGCTCGGAGCCGTTGGGGCTAATAGGGATTCCCGCTTAATAACCCCGCGCAGTCGACGCGACGGCGGCGGCGCGCAGGCGTGTGCGTCGGAATGCTTTGACGGTTTGTCGCGTGTAGGAGTTGCACGTGGGCTTGCACCCTCTTTCCGTTTGAAGTGGTCATCGGCGCATGAAAAACGTGGAGGAACTCTGACTCCAGTCTCTCTCGCGAGCGCTACTTTTTATTCCCGGCACCGAACCCGCATCATGTTCAGAAGTTTATTTCTCATTCTTTTGATTCTTGAGTATTCATATTCGACTGGATTTCTACGCATGCTGAAAACGTCGTTTTATATAACATATAAAAATTCGAAGAATTCAAGTTTTTGGATTCGATTTATTAAAAATAGATAGAATATAATATAAATATATTGCGCAATAAATTAATAATGTTCTCATCGTGAAGGGACCGAGTTCTGATTCGTTT
>NW_017173151.1:0-205 GCF_001652005.2 Ceratina calcarata | reverse complement strand
GTCATACCCTATGCAATAACCCTTGCAGACATTGCAAACAGTATGGCACTATGGAAAGCATGAAGGTGGCGCCCTTATCGTTGTCACTTATTCCCAAAAGTTACGCTACCCCGTAGCTGGTTGCGTAAATCATAGTCAACAAGTTCCAGTTTTCTCTGCCACTCTATCGTCAAGAGGCGATATTTTCGAGCCTCGCATGCCGTTG
>NW_017173150.1:0-205 GCF_001652005.2 Ceratina calcarata | reverse complement strand
CTCTTATTAGTTAGTAACAAATAATATATAATTGTTACTTAATTTAAACTTAAGGAACTTAGATGTAGTAAAGGATTTGAAGAATGAAATTAACAATTTTGAATTGTTAAAAGCAATAAAAGCAATTGATAATGTCTTTAATAGTAAGGAAGAAATAGAAATAAGAAAATTTTTAGTATGTGTGGGTGAAGTTTATAGGAGCAGT
>NW_017173149.1:0-205 GCF_001652005.2 Ceratina calcarata | reverse complement strand
CCTCTACAATAACACAAAACGATCTTAAGTCTACGCGGATATATACAAGGTAGCTTCGCGCGAACTATAGCTAGGAGATAGCGCGAAGGAGAAGGCGGCGTCAAACTTCGATTCCGGCACGGTACGCGTACTTATGCTAACTTAGACTCTAATACTGTTATTCTACGCGACGCGGGATCTGGCTACTACCAGATCTTTCTCGGTT
>NW_017173148.1:0-205 GCF_001652005.2 Ceratina calcarata | reverse complement strand
CTCCAATGTTTTTGATGTTTTCTATTATCACGTTATTAAACGTATTATCACTATTTAAATATCACGTAATCACATATCGTACAGACTATAAAGCGTTGACCTTTCTCCAATTCTTAGAAGGCGTCGAGCGAAACTTGTTCGGAATGTTTCGTTTATGTTCGGCGGGGAGAAAAAACTTAGCATTTCGTTTATATACGTTTCGTTT
>NW_017173147.1:0-205 GCF_001652005.2 Ceratina calcarata | reverse complement strand
TTCATAATATTATTATGTTTAATCAAGTTTTATTTAAAAACTATATTCGAAGTATATTTCAAATCTATCTTGATAATCATGTAATTATTTTTAATTGTGCAGAAGTAATGATGGATTGAACGTTCCATTAATTGAAATGTACCCTCGTTTATAAAATAAGATATTTATTTTATTAGAATACTATAATGCAGCTATATTTTAAATT
>NW_017173146.1:0-205 GCF_001652005.2 Ceratina calcarata | reverse complement strand
TAATTTAATGTTTAAAATGTTAATATTTGCTATTGTGCAATGAAGTACAAATATTCATCTCTGGTTTTGGCCTGACTCCTCTCCCCTATTTATATTTCTATAATTCTGTCCAAATTGAATGAACTGCACAAATTAAAATATGTAATAAAGATTTATTTTTAGTGTATAAATCAGAAATGTAAAAGCCAATAGACATTCTTCGTTA
>NW_017173145.1:0-205 GCF_001652005.2 Ceratina calcarata | reverse complement strand
AGATAGAAAGAATGTTGCATTTTAAATTTGCACTCAATCGGCGCTTTTTTTATCGATATGAAAAATGACATTTTCATGAAATGATCACAGAATGTCTGCAATATTTTATATTGGCAATCCAAGTTTTCTAACAATCATAATAGAATGAATTTATACTAAGATTGTATTCTCGTTGGAAATATAGATTATGTGTAAGACTAGATTT
>NW_017173144.1:0-205 GCF_001652005.2 Ceratina calcarata | reverse complement strand
TTTTAGAAATTTTTCGGAACAATTCGACAAGCATGTGGTGCTAATAATCACCCAACGACATTTTTAATGTTGTGTAGTTTATTAGCTATTTATAGTATTTTAAAACCGCCCCGGTATGGAAATTATACAGTTGACGAAAACAGTTTATCAAAAAGACTAATAACTATATCGGATTTAAAAGAAATATATAATGAAAAAAAACAAT
>NW_017173143.1:0-205 GCF_001652005.2 Ceratina calcarata | reverse complement strand
GTCTAGCAATATTCAATTGTCAAATGCTTTATATAAAGAGTTTTAAGTTTTTCATAAGATATAATTTAAAATACGTTGGAATGAAATCTTCGTGAGAAATGCGTGAAAATACGTTTAAACCCGAGAGGATGTGAATTTAAAAAAGCTCACAATTCAGTTTTCGTTTATGATCGATCAACGAATGATTGAAAGAATCGAATGGCGT
>NW_017173142.1:0-205 GCF_001652005.2 Ceratina calcarata | reverse complement strand
CCTGGAGCAAGTAACGATATCGTCCGAATTGCCTTTATTTTTAATGATTTGACGTAGCCCTGCGTCATCTGGAAGTCAGCAGTGCGGTTCTTACCGACGAAAATCGTGTGCAGCATATTCAGCGCGGCCATTGCGCGCGGCAGAATCCTTTATTTTCTCACAGACGAACACAATGAGATGATAGCCGAGCCCCTATATCTTCTGG
>NW_017173141.1:0-1156 GCF_001652005.2 Ceratina calcarata | reverse complement strand
GAGGATCGAGGTCTGTCTTCCCGTGTCACAGTGCCGTTAACCGATAGTTATACTTCACGTTTCTCATAAATCTCCGGGGACGGCTGGCTGTCTCCGTTTCCGAGTCTGACGGTACGGCACGGTGTTACATACTTACAGTACGTACGCGGACGACGCGACGGGGACTTCCACGCTCGTGACCGGCTACGCACGTGTACACGCACCGTTGTACATCGGTACCCGCATGTCGGTTACCCCCTGCGGAGGAACTGCCGCAAGCTTGCAGCAATACTTCACGACAAATGTACTTTCCAGTTCCTCCTTCGGCTCTCTAGCAAACCGCGCGCTCACGGCTCCGTCTCTTCGAAACAATGATCCATTTGGTAATCCTCCCGGCGTACCTACACGTTGATTCCAACACCGTGGAAGCTGATGGAATTATCGCGAAATAAATTGCCGCGCGAGATTCCTTATTGTCCTCGGGGGGAGAATGTGGGAATATTAATTGTCCCGAGGAAGTAGATCCGTCGCGATTACCCTGGTAATCTATTGGCCAAGTGTGAAACGTACAGAAATAATCAATTGCCGCGTTGCACGAATCAAGTGGAAAATAAATTTTCTGCTTGAACGGTTCTTAATTTTTTTATAGAGTCACGATTGATAGATTCTTTGCAATCTAGTCGAGTAAATCAGCGTACAACTGCTAAAGATTGAAGTAATGTATTATAATATCGTTCGAAAGAACGTGGATCTGCTACTGACAATGCCGTAGGCGACACGTTTTATTAATCATCTCAGATCTCAGACTATAAGAAATGTAAAATCAGGAGAAACGCGTTACGCTTTTTGGTAAACCTTGAAAACGTAATAAACGCTTGGCGAGGTGTCGGAAATCGGGAAATCGAGGCGAGGAGAGTTTGTTTCTCGGATAGAGAATCTCCGGTTGGAGGAGCGAGTCGGATTATTGCGAGTAGAAGCGGATTTATGCCAGTTTAAACAGCAGAGCTGCGGGCCTAGTTTACGGCGAGTCTGCCATCGCATCGCACACTTCGTCTCGATGAAATATGGTCTAACCGAGGATGCGTCTGAAGTATACGTCCGTGCAATTTTATCTCAAACAGAAACGCGTATTCCTGGTTTACTTTGAGAAAAATATGACAATATCTTTTTCCAATCT
>NW_017173140.1:0-205 GCF_001652005.2 Ceratina calcarata | reverse complement strand
TGAACTATTTAACTCTATCGGTACGGTCAGCTCCCTACCCCAAATTACCAGAGCAATTCTATCATCCACGGACCACTGGGCCTCACTCGGGCGCTTCGCCCGCCAGGTTTTATACTCCAAGGAATTCCAGGAGCGCAGAAGAGAGGCTAGGGGCAGATAATCGCGATGTGTCTTATAAATTTATCCAAAAACGTATAAATTAACT
>NW_017173139.1:0-205 GCF_001652005.2 Ceratina calcarata | reverse complement strand
GTGGTGTGATAGGACGATTGACGAATGTGTGAAGAATGTGTGAGGAGTGTGTGGACGGTGGTGTGGCTCAGCGTGGAGGTATTTTTTCCCTCGGCCGGAAAGTGGGGACGACGCGACCATGGTGGGGACCAGGGATCTCGTAACTTTACGCGTGCACGGCTCGCTTCCCCTGTTTTTCGCCCGTATTTCGATCCCCACTACTATT
>NW_017173138.1:0-205 GCF_001652005.2 Ceratina calcarata | reverse complement strand
CATCTTCTTGATTCAAGTTTTGATGAACAGTTCTCTGTTCGACTTCGTCGTCTCTATTTACGGGTTGCTCTTTTTGAGAAGTTGTGAACTCTTCGTCGTTGTTATAGTATTCATCATAACTTATTTTATCGTAGCTTGTATCTTCTTTCTTTTTCGGCTCATAGCGTGTCTGAGTTTCATCAAATCGTACATCTCTGGATGTTAT
>NW_017173137.1:0-205 GCF_001652005.2 Ceratina calcarata | reverse complement strand
CAGAGGAAACAATTAATATTCACGAAAGAAATTTAAAATGTCGAATTTACGTGTAGATATAACGTACGCGGTGCCCGACGGCAATGCTGCCCTCTGACGGGCCTCAAACTTGCCTTCGGGCCGCTACCGAGCCCCTTGATACTTATAATACCACTCGAGGTACCTTCGGCTTAAGCGCATATAAGTCGACTTGTATATTACATAT
>NW_017173136.1:0-205 GCF_001652005.2 Ceratina calcarata | reverse complement strand
AGATCGATAGGGGTTTCATCTGCAACCGGCGGAGCGTGGAAACATTTGTGGCTCGCGCGACACGCTCTGCGGATCGACGCGGAAAGACGCTAAAACTCACCGAGCGAAACCAACGATTTACACCAACACTAAGTCGGAATGTTTGCAACATTAAATTTTGTATGGAAGAGTATAAAAAAGAACGATTTTTAAACTGTAGGTTTTA
>NW_017173135.1:0-205 GCF_001652005.2 Ceratina calcarata | reverse complement strand
TTGAATATTTTCTTCTTCAACCTTTTTTTTGCACGAGACGATCAAGCTTTATATATATGTTTTTTTTAGTCATAAAGCCCAAGCGCACATGAATTTGTTACATGATTCACAAAACCAGATATTCATGTAAATATTATTAAACTGGACACCCTGGGTATAAACATACATTATAGAGATTTGGAATATTTATTACCTATTTTATATT
>NW_017173134.1:0-205 GCF_001652005.2 Ceratina calcarata | reverse complement strand
TTTTTTTAGAAATTTATTCATAAAATACTGGCAACTCCATATGACCTTTTTCAAGAGTTTATCACAGTTTTTTGGACCTGACTGGTAGTAATTTTTTAGGTTATTTTCGAGATTAAAGTGAAGTTTTCTTTAGTTTATTACTGATTACGATAAGACTACATGCAAATTTTAAGTCACTATAATTTTTCAAAAAACTCATGAATTG
>NW_017173133.1:0-205 GCF_001652005.2 Ceratina calcarata | reverse complement strand
GCTGGGCGATCCACGGAGGATTCCGTGGTAAAGCTCAGAGAGCTGGTTTCCGGTCCGTACGAGAAGTACGTTCTGAGTCTTTCCTTTGATATCTCCGGAGTCTTCGACAATGTTCGTTGGCCCAGTATTCTCAAGCAACTGAGAATCCGAAGGTGTCCCCGTAATCTTTATGAGCTCCTTGTCGACTATTTCGCCGACCGTGAAG
>NW_017173132.1:0-205 GCF_001652005.2 Ceratina calcarata | reverse complement strand
TGTATCTTGAGCGTTAGAAGCCTAAACGCACCACATATGGCATTTTTGGTAACATAAAAATTGTAATTTTTTAATGCTTTATAGATTCTTAATTTGTTTCTTTAATAATAATGTACATTTCTTCAATTTGTGATATAAATTTATTTGTTTATGAATGTTCGAAAAATAAACTTATACCGACTTTCAATATGAGTCTGTGAACAAT
>NW_017173131.1:0-205 GCF_001652005.2 Ceratina calcarata | reverse complement strand
GTTGCGAAGCTGCCTAGTAACCTCGAGATTCTTCCAGTTCCCACTAGAGTACTCATTCAACTTCATACCCAGTCCGCTGGTACGTACGACCCCTCCCCCCCCCCTCCACGCTGTTAGGAGTCAAGAGGAAATCGCTCGCGTCCTCTCGAATAACTCCGAGTTGTTCACAATCCTCCATGAGCATCTCTCCACAGGGGATCTTATA
>NW_017173130.1:0-1156 GCF_001652005.2 Ceratina calcarata | reverse complement strand
CGGCGATGCCGAAGCCGTCTCTGTTTGTGTTTTCTCTTCAATATTCCGTATGTTCTGTGTCCTTTCAGCTTTTATTCCTTGTATGATTAGTCTTTGTGTTTATTCTGCGGGGGGAAAAATTGTTTTTCAATATTATCTTGTGTTTGTATTTACTTGTCTTTCTGGAGCAGTGGCTACGCCTATGTTTTGACCATACCGTTCCTGTGTTTTCGTGCCTGTTTCACGGCCGTTTTCGTATCCTTTCCACCTTTTTTTACGGGTTTTCTGGCTTTCAACGTGTCTGTAGTTTTCCTGTGGAAATTTTCGTGAATTTTGTTAGCCTCATGTATTTAGTTGTCGTGTAATCTTTCTTAGTTATTTGTTTACTACTCACCTCTCGTCTCTCTTGCTTCATTTATTCGTCTTGTTCTCTTGTATGGCCTTTAGTTTATTCGAATTGTTGTTGAATCAATATAGTCGGATTCGGTTGTTGCCCACAGTGTGTTCTTGTCTCGTTATTCAGCGTTTCAGTTTTCATCGGATCATTTCATTGTTTTTATAGTAGATTTCAGTGTTCTTTTAATTATTTAATGTCTCCTCTACGGGTAAGAATATTTTCCAGACTTCAAATCAGTGGTTGTTGATGATAATAGTATTATTTCGATGTTTGTCTGTTCTATTTCCTCCGGGCGGTGGTTACGCCTTTGCTTGACCATTCTGACCTTATGTTTTCCAGGTCTGTTTGTGTGGTTCTTTACGTGACTTTTTCTTCTTTCTGAGTTTCCAACTTCTATCGTGTCTATGATTTTTGTGAAGGATTTTTCATGTGTTGCTTGTTACTTTTCTACGTTTTTAACTTTGGATGGTTTCTAATTTTTTTATGTGCTTATTCTATTCGCTTTTCGTCTTTTCTTTTCTTTTCTTTTATATGTCTTCCATTCTTGTGTGTATTTCGGTTTTTCAGATTATGATTTAGTCGATGGCATCGAGTTAGATTGTTGCTCACTCTGTATCTTTGTCTCATTTATTGTTTGACCTCGTCGTATCGTTTGTTTGTTTCCTTAGGAAGCTTTCGTTGTTTTGTATTTGTATTATGTTTCCTTTGGGACTAGGATTATATCATAGGTCAGTAATTGTTAATAAAAAGTAGTTTCTGGTGTCTGCCTGTTTTATTTCC
>NW_017173129.1:0-205 GCF_001652005.2 Ceratina calcarata | reverse complement strand
TCGATTATAACAAAAGACGTGTCGAATCAGACAGTATCGCTTGAGCCTGTAACTGAGTCCGGGCTCACGTTTTCGATTTCCCTTTGACTCTCCTCGAATACTAATTTCGGTATTTTTATGCACCATTTCGGCTGAATTATGCTCAACCTATCTTCGTTAACTTTCCGTGGAGACTGTCGCCTTCTTTTCTCTGGCGCCTGATCGG
>NW_017173128.1:0-205 GCF_001652005.2 Ceratina calcarata | reverse complement strand
ATATGTCACCGGAAGAAGAATCGCAGCTCAACGCCCCGGATGAAACATCACAACTCATGATTCCTGAATGTAGGATAATTATTTCTAAAGCTCCTCTTACTGCCGCACCGGGTAACTACGTGCACTTTATTCTAGCCGACCGTATATTACTCAGCCCAAATGACAAAACCTTAAAGACACTAGGGTTAATACAGGAAACGGAATT
>NW_017173127.1:0-205 GCF_001652005.2 Ceratina calcarata | reverse complement strand
GAAAAATCTCCCCTCACCACCACACACCCCAAATAAAAAGAAATAATCCTCAGGCAGAACGATAGAAATAAAGACCATTTAAACTAATACTATCAGACCAAAACAACAACACCAATCCCGCCAGACACAAAAACACACAAGAACAACAAGCAAGAACCACCCCTACGAGAAAATTCCTTTACATAAAAATCTAACTATCACAATC
>NW_017173126.1:0-205 GCF_001652005.2 Ceratina calcarata | reverse complement strand
TTTTTGATTCACAGGTCCGTAATATCGGACGTAGTAGACACAGTAGAATTTATAGGCTGGAAGATAAGATATTTGCACTTTCAATCCTAAAGCAAAGCCCACGTGTATACCGTACTTCGTCCACCATATATCTTTTGCCATCTGGCGAAAGTTTAAGAAAATTCCTTAGTAGTATACATGTATTAGCCGGAATTAATGAGACTGT
>NW_017173125.1:0-205 GCF_001652005.2 Ceratina calcarata | reverse complement strand
ATATGTAGTATACAAGTCGACTTATATGCATCTAGGCGGAAGGTACCTAGAAAGTGACTGTAAATATATGCTCAAATATACCCCACAATGCACTTTCCAGGTTGATTTTCGGGTTGTTTCCGTTGAAGTTCATCTCCTTCACGTGTTTTTAAGCAGAATTCATTAGTTGTTCACACATATGTAGTACACAAGTCGACTTATATGC
>NW_017173124.1:0-205 GCF_001652005.2 Ceratina calcarata | reverse complement strand
ATAATGCATAGTATCATGATAGCTTTCTTCTTAAATCATTAAAAGTATGTATAATTAAATTTGAACACTTCTTTGCATGCTTCTTTCGTTTATATATCTTTCACCGCTCGTTCTCTTTGGTGTACAATAAAATTATCATCTTATAATGAACAGAAAAAATAAAATTTTTAACCAATAACAAAATAAATAAACATTAATATAACTT
>NW_017173123.1:0-205 GCF_001652005.2 Ceratina calcarata | reverse complement strand
TATATAATGTTTTTTGTCCTAATTGAGGCCACCCGGAGAGGTGGAGTTCTTAGAATTGCTCGTCAGTTATTCGCCATGGGGATGATAAATGTAGGTACGGCTCAAGGCTCGCGTAGAGCAAACACTTCTAAGAATTGGCGAGAATGATCTCCAGTCATCCGGATGGATATCCGGACAAAAATCTATTCACTAGTATATGTAGTAC
>NW_017173122.1:0-205 GCF_001652005.2 Ceratina calcarata | reverse complement strand
ATATAACAAAAGTGGAAAATGTAAACACGTTGCCGCGTTAATTTATTACGTAAACAACGAAGAAGCTTTAACAAAGACAAATTTATGATGTGCAGTAGGAAATCTATAAAACTTAGACGTACAATTGTAAGAAGTGTTCTTACAATTAAGGACGCAACACGTAGAGCCACCCATTACTTTATTTTAATAATTTACGTTCTCGTTT
>NW_017173121.1:0-205 GCF_001652005.2 Ceratina calcarata | reverse complement strand
TACTTATGGTTTTTGTAATAGATTACAGTGTTTTAATCGTGATTTCCTTTTTTTTATAACTTCCTCCTATCCCAGGTAGTTGTACGTTTGATTGCTTAAAAAACGAATTTTGTGAGTTGGGAAAAAAATAATGTTCAAATAAAGAGGAAGAAGAAAAAAACATTTTTTATGAAATTGCTTTTCTTTGAACCTTTTCTTGAGTTTT
>NW_017173120.1:0-205 GCF_001652005.2 Ceratina calcarata | reverse complement strand
GCGACCTCCACAGCAGCCGCCCTTGTGGTACGGGCGGCCAGGCGAAGATCTCGGATGAAGCCTCCCTTCAGCATCTTGCTCCTGTCCGAGATCTTCTCCACCACCTTCATTTCCTCCAGTATTCTGGAGTTTATGTCATGGTGGGGACCTATAGTTGGTGGGAGTATGCAGTGATTTTCACGGTAGCGCTGCGGAGAGCTTCGCG
>NW_017173119.1:0-1157 GCF_001652005.2 Ceratina calcarata | reverse complement strand
TGAGTATATTAAAAAAATAATTAAATTTCATCCTGAATATACGCAATACCGAATTTTAATATAATTTGTCGAAAGAATTCAAAGAGAGGAGGGCCGTATTCGAAATGGATGAAATGGACTTCCCTTTTTGCAACGTATTTTTCAGCCGAGGTTCGAGTAATCATTCAAACGCGGGAAAAGAGAGTCGGTGTCGTGAAATTTGGGGCGACGGTAATTTCCGCGTGGCAAACGCGACGACGAATGCTTCGAAATTCGACGTTCGCAGCCGGATATCGCGTTACGATAGCCGAAGCCTTCATTGCCGCCACTATGTCACCGTTGAAACATAACCGAGGCTGCAGGAGTACAGTACAAGGGACAACAACTCTGTACCGCGCGTTCCTTTCTTTTTTTTTTACAAATATTCGACGCCGAACTCCCTTGTTTTTTTATTATCGGTGGGCAACGTGTTTTCGTTTTCGCCGTTCGATACGCCGGATACGTTTGTCAAACACCGTGCACACGTCGGGGACAGTTAATCTCGGTGACATGGTATAACTCAATCCTCGCAGAGAGAGGATCGAATATAATTCTTGACGCGTGTCCGTCGAAGAAAACCATCGGAATTTCCCGTTGAAAACCGGGCCGAACAGGTTATCGGCTCTGATAACGAATGCCAACGGGGAAAATAGAATGAATATTAAAAAAACGGGCTTCAATTCCGGCCTCGTGTCGCTTTTTCGGCGGTCGATCGGACACTGATTCAAATCGCCTTCATTCAACTCCTTTATGCTATGTCATATATGTAGTAGTAATGGTTTATTTCACCCCTATCGGACTTAAAAAGGGTGGTACATATGGTGCTAATGTATTCACAATATACTTACATTTATTCTATATACAATAATTGTCTCTATATAATATTATAATATTTGATATATACATTGTATAATCGTCATAATATTTGTTCCTACAAAATTGTACTGTACTTTAACGTTTCTGACTCCTTCTCACTCCTTCAGGTATGTGCGACACCTGTTTCCTTCCAATATCTACTCATCTTTTCTTCGTTTCCGCATTTAAATCTCGCCACTATCTTCTGAACTCTGCCTTTGTATTCTTATTTTAAGTATTCCGGCCTCTGCTCTTCTTTAATTATTTTGTATCTTGGATTGTAT
>NW_017173118.1:0-205 GCF_001652005.2 Ceratina calcarata | reverse complement strand
GAATGTCTTGAACAAAGCAGTTGTTGACAAGGTCACAGCCATATTAAGGGTCAACTCCTTTTCCGTACTCGTCGATGAGAGTACAGATGTGTCTGAGAATAGAAACTTGTGTATTCTTGCACGATATATGTACAAAGGCACTATTCAAATCTATTTGTTGGACTATTTTCGCCTCAAAGATGGAACAGCGGACTATATGTACAAA
>NW_017173117.1:0-205 GCF_001652005.2 Ceratina calcarata | reverse complement strand
AACGCGTACGATTGGCTAATCTCAGTTTTACTAAATTGCGAAACGTGAGCTACGCAGAAATTCACGCTGCATCGAATTAAATAATTGAATTGATTATCGACGACGTCTTATTTAAATTAATAAATATACGAACATTAGACGAGCCTGTTAAAATTTGACGATTACCCAATAATAATTGCTGAATGTGTTGAGGCATGACTGGTTT
>NW_017173116.1:0-205 GCF_001652005.2 Ceratina calcarata | reverse complement strand
TAATAAAAAAATGCCTCGACTATGTATCAGAATATTAGAAACTTCACTGAAAATTACCTATGACTTAAAGAAAGCTGTCGGACAATTTTATAAACCTTCACAATAAATATAATTCTTTCTAGAATCGGTTCATGTATTAGGTATTTAGGTGTTTTACTACATTTCTTAATCTTTTGATAGAGATTTTACGGCTCATCTTTATTTT
>NW_017173115.1:0-205 GCF_001652005.2 Ceratina calcarata | reverse complement strand
GAAACAAAATGAATGGGAGAGTTTCGTTTTGTTCTATCGAAAACTCCAAAGTATACAAGTATAAGCAGGGACATATGAGAATAGGTGTAAGGCCAAACGATTGAGAGATGAAAATGAATGCTACAGATTTTTTATTTTTTCCATCGGAAGCCCTCCAAGGCAATTTTCTCTCTCTTAACAAAAATACATTGAAGGCTCGGTCTAT
>NW_017173114.1:0-205 GCF_001652005.2 Ceratina calcarata | reverse complement strand
TTGTTGTTGTTGTTGTTGTTGTTGTTATTATTAGCGAGCATAAACTCTTTAGAATACACAAAGGAAAACAAAAAGATTATAACAAATTTGACGAATAAATAAACTTGAAACTTGAAAAAATAGATAATATTTTATAAAAGTAATAATTTTTTATTGATTTTGTATGGAGAATTGCAGTATTAACTGCTTTGAAAATACATTTAAG
>NW_017173113.1:0-205 GCF_001652005.2 Ceratina calcarata | reverse complement strand
TTAATAGATTGAAGAAGTATTTTTACAAACTATGACTATTAGATTTGAAACGCATTGTTATTGAATGATAACAGTTCATTTATTTAGATCTTTTCGAAACTCCCATAACGCAACTGTTGATTTGTTGAAGTATTGTTACTCAATAATCAGAAATGCAAAAGCTAGATCATTTGATTGAATAAAAACATGTCATCGGCTACTGGAG
>NW_017173112.1:0-205 GCF_001652005.2 Ceratina calcarata | reverse complement strand
CTGCAAGAAAATTAGAGAAATAAGTATTACTGCTTAAAAGAATTATGGCATCACGAAAGTGTCGAAACTTGTTTGTGTTTAGGAAGTGATTATCAACAAATTATCGTAGAACGATAGAATCTTATTATTAATTGTCATTAATTGTGCTGTGAATAATAATTGCAGCTTCTGCTCTTTCTTGAGAATAATAAGAACTCTTTTAAGA
>NW_017173111.1:0-205 GCF_001652005.2 Ceratina calcarata | reverse complement strand
CTATGCTCTTGAATTCGCGTTCTTAATATCCTGCAACGTTCTTATTTCGTCGCCTCCTTTACCGGCTTCTTCTTTCGTTCGTTTTCTTTCTTCGCAGTTTTCATACAATGAATTCTTTTCGTTCACTTCAATGTCGTTTGCTTTGCACACTAAGATTTCCTGGAAGAAAATTTCGAGCGAGCGATCAGTTGGCTTCGCCTTGCGT
>NW_017173110.1:0-205 GCF_001652005.2 Ceratina calcarata | reverse complement strand
CAAAACGACACATATTATCGGAGATAGCCAAGATTTTTGACCCTCTTGGGTTGCTCGGACCGGTTATACTCGTCGCAAAGGTCATTATGCAAGAGTGCTGGAAGTCGAAGATCTCTTGGGATGAGTCCGTTCCAAATGAATTGTATACAACTTGGCGAACGTTCACTAAACAACTCGAACTGATCAATGAGTTCGTCGTACATCG
>NW_017173109.1:0-205 GCF_001652005.2 Ceratina calcarata | reverse complement strand
TGTGTGCCTCTTTATGAATATTAGGATTGTCTACAATGTGGGGTATTATTTTTTTTGGGGATCTTAATAAATTTTCTAATTGTATTAAGGAAGAATCGAAAGTTTGTTCACAATTGCTCGCTATAGAGTGCGAGCCAGTCAGATTATGTATTAATAGAGTTTTATACGTCTCTTAAAATTGGCTGCTATTAATATTATTTGCACG
>NW_017173108.1:0-1158 GCF_001652005.2 Ceratina calcarata | reverse complement strand
TTTTTTTTTTTTTAACAACCACCTGGATTCAGCCGCACGGTCTGATAACAGTTTGGCTGCCATTCTATCCCGTTGGAGAAATCACCGCGAGGCCTTGAAAAGAATCGGCTTAAGCATGGATTTGAATCGGTTTTTCGGACCAAAGCTCACAAAGGACTGTTTACCCTGCTGCGGCAGAGAAAAAGTGAATCGATATTTTTTTGACGACAATAAACGGACTCTTTTTTTCTCCACGCGCGGATTCAACCTGCGTTACGAATAGCCAGCTACTCTATTGGCTGTGCCTCGCCGGGTTCCCAATGGGAATTTCCCATAGCGAATAATGTATGCAGTCTAAATGCTCTCGGCACAAACGGAAAGCCTTTGAATCGCGAGTACCTGATCCCGACTAAATTCGCATCCGCGCGAATTTCGGGAACGACCCTTGTTCAATGTAAAATGTATTAAAATAATCTTACCGTTTACTCATTGCACGATTATATCTACTGTTATATCGAAACTCGATAATCGAAGTTTAGATACAGTTCTCTTTAATTTCTACATACAATTTCAGTACTTGAAAAGTTCATAAGAAAATTATACTCGTATTGAGTCACACGTACTATCTTAGAATTTTCAATGTCGCGCAATTAACGAATTAAGACAACGTAATTAGCAATGAAACTCGTCGCCGTGTCTAATGCGAAAGCTTCGATCAACGCGGAAAAGCTGTATACGTATATCGGCGAGATCAAACTAGGTTTAATTACAGCAAGAGTTCGCACCAAGTGAACTTCCTCTATTGTTAGTGCCCTAAAATTCTGATACGCTTCAATTCTGCTCGCTACTCTACAATGTTTCAGCAAAGTTATGAGATCATTCCCGCAGCCCCAGTTATAGTACATTAATGTGATGCATCGTTAACTAATTCAAAACATTTTATTTATTCACGGGTAGTAGCCGTATAGTGCCCATAGTAAATACAGAGCACTAAATGAAACTAATTGATACGATTAATCAATATTATTATTGCACCAATAAATTTAACCATTTCAGAATAAAGAAAATGAAATACTGATTGATAAATGTCACATAAACAACTCAGCTAAATTTTGTACTTTATTCTGTGTTCATATTAGATTCCGGGGTACGAGACTGTCTTAAAATTCTTATCAATCT
>NW_017173107.1:3417-4074 GCF_001652005.2 Ceratina calcarata | reverse complement strand
AACCTAACCTAACCTAACCTAACCTAACCTAACCTAACCTAGAGGAGGATTCCAAGATGGCGGCGACTGGTTCGGACGCGTCGCGAGTCGCTCCTGCTTGAAATCAAGTTCTTCGCGGAAATACGTGTGCGCGTTTCGCGAATTATGCTCGAATCGCTTTATGAAGTGAAAGTGAAAGTGCAGTGCGAAAAATTCCGGCGGAATTAGGCCGGAATTTGGTAAATTACGTTCTCTTTGGTTTCAGAGCACGTGCATGCATGCATAGACGCCATTGTCCAGTGGTCGTACTTTGTGAGCTGCATCCTGGTCGGAGAGGAGAAATATTGGGGAAGAAGGACAGCACTCGTTCTGGGAAGACTACTGGATGGCATAGGAATCGTTCGTTTCATGGATTCCTGAAGGATTTTTATCAAATTTGGGTTTAAAGTTCGAGGTGTGCGAGTGGGTCAGTGAGGACGCCATTTTGTCATTGCTCGCGTGTCTGCAAGTTTATATTGTGTTTTAAAAGGGTTTCAGTGAAAAAGGGGAGTGTGGTCATATCGGTTAAGCTATTAGAAAGTGTTAGAGTGTGAGAAGATTGAGGATTTATTAAGGATTTTTATTATTTTCTGTGTAAAAGTTCCGAGGTGGCGATTTGAAAGAGCGCGTGCGCGAAGT
>NW_017173107.1:2034-3010 GCF_001652005.2 Ceratina calcarata | reverse complement strand
GCATAGAAGAACGATATAACATATCGACCGAAATAAAATCAAAAATCGAAATCGAGCATGATACACGGATTAATTAAATGTCCAATCAAAGAAAACGCGCGCAACGAAATAAACTTGAACATCGGCCGATACAGAGGCTCAATATAAAAATTGATAACGAACTCGAATGATACACGTGTCGGAAAAAGTGAAACCGCGGAACAAAGTCGAAAAACAAGTACGATCGAACCATCTGACAAACGACAACTGTGAGAAAAGAAAACAAAACTCGTAGATCTTAAATTGAAATAAAAAGTAAAAAGAAATTCATTAAAATACAACCGAAACAGAATGTAAGAACGGTTCCGGTCCGACAGGGGCACAGAAAAATCATATCTCAAAGATACCGACAACGACACCTATGTGAAAACGCGGAAAACAAACGTACTCCCTTCGTTAAGGTCACAATTTAAAAAACAAAACGAACAAAACATATAATAATGAAAATCCCCCCTCTTGAAAAAGAAAAATACGAATTCCATTTGAGAATAAAAACAAAAATACAAATCAACACATACCGATCATTTAAGCGTTACACAATAATAACCCATCGAGCCAAATGACAAACATGAATAAATCAACACCAATTAAAGAAAATGAAACGAAAAAAGAGAAACAAACACCGGTGAATAACGGACGTAAAGCAACGAAAAAAAGAAAAAAAGAAAAAGAGATACCAAAAGCATCGCGAGAAAATGTAACTCGCGATAAGAAAATCGACACGACTTCCCGATCATATAAAAATAAAAACAAGCAGAAACATGATACATCGACCAAGTTGATATACACCCGAATCGCTGTCGCGGAGACATGTCTATGGGACGAGGTCGGTCACTGGACGATCTAAAAGATTAAAAATCGATTTTTCAATAAAAACACCTGAATCGCTGTCGCGGAGACATGTCTATGGGACGAGGTCGGTCACAGGTCGATCTAA
>NW_017173107.1:0-1435 GCF_001652005.2 Ceratina calcarata | reverse complement strand
GATATAAGGAGGCGCTCACGGCCGGGTTCCGCTGTTGGGGAGACCTCGTAGGGTCTCGTCCGCCTCACAACAACAAATAAACAAATAAATAAACAAATAACCTAACCTAACCTAGAGGAGTCCCAAGATGGCGGCGACTGAGTCGGACGCGTCGTGAGTCGCTCCCGCTTGAGAATAAGTTTTTCGCAGAAATTCGTGTGCGCGAATCGCGAATTCTACTCGTATCGATAGTGATAGTGCTAGTGAACGTGTAGAGTGAAAAATTCCGGCGGAATTAGGCCGGAATTTGGGAAATTATGCATTCTTTGATTTCAGAGCACGTGCGTGTATGAATAGACGCCATTGTCCAGTGGCTGTACTTTGAGAGCTGAATCCTGGCTGGAAAGGAGGAAATATTGGAGAAGAAGGACGGTATTCGACCTGGAAAAACTTCGGGATTGTATAGGAGCCTTTCGTTTCACGGATTCCTGTGGGATTTTCATCATATATGTGAATAAAGTTCGAAGCGTTTGAGAGGGTCAGCGTGGGCGCCATCTTGTCGACGTTCGCGTATTTCCAAGTTAATATTGTGTATAAGAGGGAATTTTGTGAAAAAGGGGGTGTGATTGTAGTGAATAAATTAATAGAAGGTGTTGAAGTGTGGAAAGATAGGGGATTAATAAGGGATCTTTATTATTTTCCGAGTTAAAGTTATGAGGTGACGATCTGATAGAGCGCGTGCGCGAAGTGATATAGGGTTGTTGCGTTGAGGATAGTCTTTAGTTACGAAAGTGGTGCTTGTCGAATACAGTGGTTTTTGGTTATTCTATAATTTTTAGGTGATTAATATTTGAACGGTGTTCTTTGTTCTTAGTTGATTAATTAGAGTACAGCTAGATTAACTGGATTTTTATTGAACGCGTGGCTAGTGTGTTGATGAGCGCGCCACCTCTGGGTGGTGGGTTGAACCTTGGTGTGGTCTGATTCATTTGTTCGACGCAGTCTTGACGATTTCAGGGCGCTAGCGCATGTATAGAGGGAGGACAGATTTTTATTAACCAAATATAGCGGGGAGTTTGATTTGAATTGTATTAGTGATAGCAAGAAAAGTGAGAGTGGTGCGGGAATTGGTTAGCCGAGGCTGTTGTCGATGCATGAAGGTTTGCAGTTATTGGCAGTGCTTTAAAGCTGTGGAAAGTAAGAATGTCGAAGAGGTTTAATGTGAGCGTCATTTCTTAGTTGTCTTTGAGGTTAATAAGTGATCGTTGTCTCGGGATAAAATTTTGAGTGAAGGGTTAGTTTTGGCAAATTGTAAAATTTAGGGAAAAGTTTTGAGGCTGAAAGAATTGGAGGATTATTAGTTGTTCAATATTAAATTCTGATTACAAGTCACGAGGTAGTAGTTGGTTAGTGGGCGTGCGCGGTAAAGTATAGGGATATTTGGGACGAGGCTTGT
>NW_017173106.1:0-205 GCF_001652005.2 Ceratina calcarata | reverse complement strand
GTTAAAAAATGTACCACGAGTTCTACGACGACCTCTGTATATTTTCTTTATAAATGGAAGATAAGTATAAGCTTTTTCCGAAATCGTGATACAACCGGTAAGGAGGACGATTCCTTACATAAAACTGAGTTGAAAATAGTATATAACAAGGGTGTAATTTCCAAGAAAATTGAGTTTGAAAATTTGTTAACTACTCGTATATTTG
>NW_017173105.1:0-205 GCF_001652005.2 Ceratina calcarata | reverse complement strand
TGAATGATTGTTACTCGGAATTAACGTAGACAATGAATAGATACATTATTTTCTTAAACACTTCTGATTGCACATGTGCCTTGTATAAAGTTCGCGGGACGAGAGAGAAGCCGTACGTTTGAGGCTCCTGCCAACATACGGAAAAAGAATCTTCGGTTGATATCACCAAAAGTCCCTAAAACAGAGGACGCGGTACGAGCGTCTG
>NW_017173104.1:0-205 GCF_001652005.2 Ceratina calcarata | reverse complement strand
GAGTTAAGTATAATTAATCGGCATTTTATTAGCACTAACGTGATCCAGCCGTTTTCGTTGGAACAGCAAACTTTTAGTTAAAAATTTCATTTTTCCTCAAATACTAAATAATTAAATCTATAGGGAAGTTGCATAACATTTTATTTGTAACTGACATGTTGGGCTACAAGTCTTACATAAAATATTCTCTTCTAGCGACGATACT
>NW_017173103.1:0-205 GCF_001652005.2 Ceratina calcarata | reverse complement strand
TATTTAAAGAGTTATGGACGAAAAACGAGAAAACAGTTTTTTGCAAATTACTCGTAAACTATTGACCCTAGCGAAAAAATTTTATACAGAAATTGTAGATCTTGTCGTCGTCTACAAGAAAGGTCTGATGCAATTTTTCCGTATGTCCGACGGTTTGGGAGTTATTGGCAAAAAACGAAAATTTGGAAAAAATTGAAGGGGTACC
>NW_017173102.1:0-205 GCF_001652005.2 Ceratina calcarata | reverse complement strand
GTTTAATACCACGTGTTTGCTTTCTGTTACAGGTGTTCTAAATTAATATTATTTCATTATTTATTTTATCTACTTTGTATATTTTATTGTTTTACGTCCATTGCGACTACTACTTCATATTTTCTACGTTTTGTTACACGTGTTTTGCTTTCTGTTACAGATGTCCCAGATTGGTATTCTTTTAATTATTTATTTTATCTACTTT
>NW_017173101.1:0-205 GCF_001652005.2 Ceratina calcarata | reverse complement strand
TTCCAACTTCGCGCATGCACACCAAATACCAGAAAGTTTTCTTTAGGTTACTGCTAATTACCTTAAGAGTACATGCACCTTTTAAGTCACTGTAATTTTTCAAAAACCCATGAATTGATTTAAAATTTTACAGGTAGCTTTTTAATAGTAAGTAATAGGAATCTATAATAACAAATTCAACATGCTAGCATTGTTTAAGTATATA
>NW_017173100.1:0-205 GCF_001652005.2 Ceratina calcarata | reverse complement strand
AGAGACAACGCTCACAATGAGTGTCCATATTAATTCCATCTCGTCCGTCGTCCTCAACTGATTATTTCACACGACGACGTGTCCTTTAGTGATGGCTAAAACTACTATTTTCAAATCACTCGTGATTCGATCACGTTCGTTCCCAATCATGGTGATTTTTCACAGTGATTCGTGATTTTCGTGATCGCTTCTGATTGGTGTAGAG
>NW_017173099.1:0-205 GCF_001652005.2 Ceratina calcarata | reverse complement strand
AGATGACATCCGCGAAAGCCACTATAGTGGCGCATCGTACTGAGAGATGACATCCGCGAAAGCCACTATAGTGGAGCGTCGTACAAGAAAGATGACATCCGCGAAAACCACTATAGTGGCTCGTCGTACAGAAAGATGACATCCGCCAAAGTCACTATAGTGGCGCGTCGTACAGGAAGATGACATCCGCGAAAGCCACTATAGT
>NW_017173098.1:0-205 GCF_001652005.2 Ceratina calcarata | reverse complement strand
GATTCCTTCACGGTTCCTCTTCGTCGGCGAACGTACCCCCCATTCGTTCACACTCTAGGTGTTTTATATAGCTCAATGGTCGTAACAAACTCTCAACTCTGACTACGGACGGACTGCCAACCTGAATACATAGCCTATAGGGATCTCTTACCAACAATATTTTGTATTATTTACAGTCATATAACAAGTTATTAGTAAATGTTAA
>NW_017173097.1:0-205 GCF_001652005.2 Ceratina calcarata | reverse complement strand
GTTATAAATCAATTATATCTATAAAAAGCATATTAATCATCTCAATCAGTCACTGCTATTTATATTTGGATTTATATTCCGATTAAAAACGCTTAAATGCATTCATTTCTTTAATAGCTTCATTCACTTCCTTTTCAATAAATTTCAATAAACCCTTAACTTGGCACTAGTATAGGAAATAAATAAATAAACTGTGGATTGGTAG
>NW_017173096.1:0-1158 GCF_001652005.2 Ceratina calcarata | reverse complement strand
TGTACACCGTCAGAGACATATCGACATCTGGTAGAAATCAATTAATTAACAGACGGAATTGATGAAAGTATTTATACAGAATTTAGAGAAGGAAACAGTTAATCATGATCTTAGCAGGATCCTCGTTAGGTATCACGGTTTTGTCATCCGTGGATCAGAAATCATTGGACGCCCGGTAACGAGATGACTGTCACGGGATGGCACGAATCATTAACGAGATCAAACAATTCTAATTTAACCGAGCCGTGATCCACGTCAATTTCCCTTCCGGGCAATCGACTTTCGTCATCCGAACGGTGCACTAAATCAAACGCAAGGCCGGGTCAGAGACGTCATTCGGGCGCGAAACACCGAAACAACCTGTCCCGCGTCGCGTTCAGATTTCGTGTACGTTGTCAATATACCCGCCCGATTAATCGATCGCCGATAATTTTCCAATTTCGAGTCAATACGGTTGCATTGATCGCGGGCACAATGTCTGACTGAAATTGAAACCATTAGGATTTCTAATATACTTCATCCGTTTAGAATTTCAAAATTAACTTTCTAATGAAGGAGAAAATTAAATAGTCTTATTGACGAAGCATATAACGTCTTCATTGGACAGACACTTAGGAAAACTATTTCCCAATTATTATTATTTTATATTCGATAGTGTTTAATTTCTGATAAAGAATTCTTGTTAGGGAAATGTAATTATCAAAGGAACAGAAGTAAGAAGGCGGGAATAGAAATCCATCCAATTGTGGATATCGATAACTCTTGCCAGACTCTTTATCGAGGCCAGTCGCCTCGCGATCAGCCGGAAACGCAATCGTATCCCGTCTTTCGATTCACTTAACGGACGGTATTAACTCACGTAACGTATTACGCCGAGGGATGTAAATATACAGTAAAGTATTTTTACGAGCATTCTCTACAAGTTCGCCCTCTTATCCGAACGATAAAATTTACAGCGTCTGCCAGGTTTCCCTGCCGCCACTACGCCGTGCACGAGTGAAAGGATTGTGTACACTTCTCAATCCAGTAATCATATTCCATATAGATTCTCAAATGAAATTACATAATCTTTAATTACCCGATTATTTGATCCAATCAAAATGCAAAATAACATTTGATTATTCCCTATAAGAACTAAATCTATAAAAAATATCTAAA
>NW_017173095.1:0-205 GCF_001652005.2 Ceratina calcarata | reverse complement strand
TTTCATTTTTAATAATATAGTAAATGATATAAATATCTGATTTATTTTATTATGCATATATTCATCATTTTGTACATCTAGAATTGAACAGGGAATTTAAAGAATTATTGGTGAAGCTACAGAAATTGCAGTCCTGATTTCAGTTCGATCAATACCACCTATAATACTAAAGCCTAACAATTCTGGTATGATTACTAAGCGGCTT
>NW_017173094.1:0-205 GCF_001652005.2 Ceratina calcarata | reverse complement strand
GCGGTTCGTTCTGCTCAAGGGCACTTTTGACCAGCGGTGCTGTGAAAATGATCGGTCAAGCCAGGTAACCGATAGTATACAGCAGGTAATCTCCGCTAGGATTATACCCGTGTCTTCGGGTCGAAAACTTTCAAATCTTTAAAGAGTTTTCAGATATCTTTTGCAATGTGAACACGTTCTTTTACGGGAGGGTAACGGTAATTTC
>NW_017173093.1:0-205 GCF_001652005.2 Ceratina calcarata | reverse complement strand
TAGATATCCTGTCTAAATAACTACATAAAAATAAGTTGTTATAAGTAACTCGGAATGTTTTAAGACAGCGTTGAAGTCAAAGAAAAATGTCCACCTGAGAAAGCGCATATTTTCATGCAATTCGTATGTATTTTATTTTTATGCAAACAAACATTTCATGCAATGAATCTTATATAGCGTGAAAGAACATTCTTTTAGATACAAG
>NW_017173092.1:0-205 GCF_001652005.2 Ceratina calcarata | reverse complement strand
GAGAAGCGGGGTACGCAGAAATAAATTCGACACGTGTAAATTCTGTTTAGAATTAAAAAAATAAAAATTTATTTGCGCGATCGGTCACCCGGCCGCGTCCTCAAAAGTATACAGAAAAGAAATCACAGTTCGCTACGCGAACGTTTATTAGATTTATTGTGTTATTTTGTTTGCCTCGGGTATGGCCGGGTCGTCGCCTCATGTG
>NW_017173091.1:0-205 GCF_001652005.2 Ceratina calcarata | reverse complement strand
GGTGACCTTTCTCCGCGGGAGATCGGGGATCGCTTCAGGGCTCTGGGAAATCGTAAGTCTCCGGGCGACGACGGGGTCACGTCGATGATGTTGAAGAATGCGTCTCTCAAAGTTTGTTGTCAATTTTATTACATATTTAAATATTGTTTGTTAAATGCCTACTTCCCAACGAGGTGGAAAATTGCCAGGGTCTCGCCTATTCATA
>NW_017173090.1:0-205 GCF_001652005.2 Ceratina calcarata | reverse complement strand
GTACTTAAAAATCTTCGTTACGTGTTAATGCATACTTAAACATTAACTTTAGTTACTAAAAAGAACGTAGTTTCTTAAAACAACTTTCAAAGAAAATCGCTTGCCTACTAATTGCTTGGTGAAATAGACAAAATATTTTCCCTCCAAAAGGAAAAGAGTGAAGGCCGCGATACCCCGGTGGGTGCCCGTCTTTTCAGGTATATAA
>NW_017173089.1:0-205 GCF_001652005.2 Ceratina calcarata | reverse complement strand
ATCCCCTCTTCGCCGTAAACCGCGTTAGGGCCCGCGTACGTTCGCGATCACTCTCTTCGCACACTACGAATTTGCAGGATCGGTGATTTTTTTTTGCAGGACCCCCTCTTCCCCATAAACCGCGTTAGAGCCCGCGTACGTTCGCGATCTCTCTCACACCCGCAAGAGGAATTCGCAGGATCGGCGATTTTTGCAGGACCCCCCT
>NW_017173088.1:0-205 GCF_001652005.2 Ceratina calcarata | reverse complement strand
TTAGTAGGTGTGGTGGGTCATAAATAATGAATATTTTATGCCCGTTTTTTTCAAATGGCTTCGAGTCTGTTACATTTACTTTTTTGAAGAAGCCTTGGTTTTTGGGTGCCTGATCAAAAATAATTGTTTTTACTATTAAGCCAGTTTCGCTAATTTTCTCTATACAATGTAATATTAAATCGTGAGTTTTAGTGGTTGTATTTTT
>NW_017173087.1:0-205 GCF_001652005.2 Ceratina calcarata | reverse complement strand
CGTGGTTAATAAGGCGGAGATTGATTAATGGAGGGGGCCTGAGACGTTTGCTATGACCCCCACCACCTTTCAAGCTGCGCAAAACGGTCCTACACTCTGAGGACCGCGAGGGAGTGAGCCGCGCCAAAACGTGTCCATCTGTTAAAGAGAAAAAAAGATCGGTTACCCAGTCTGTCCTTGTCTACTGACGCATGCGCAGTAGAAT
>NW_017173086.1:0-205 GCF_001652005.2 Ceratina calcarata | reverse complement strand
TACACAAGAAAAAACCTCATAATCAGTCTCCCTGAAGCTTAACAACTAGTACTTAGTGTTGCAGAACGTATTTAAGATATATTCTATTTTTTGCGAGCTAGAAGCTATTTGTGCTACTATTGAGCTCAGTTGCGATTTGAGCATGATGAAAATATCATTTTTGATTGTAGATACCCATACTGGGAGGTGAGTTTCGTCGCTGGCT
>NW_017173085.1:0-205 GCF_001652005.2 Ceratina calcarata | reverse complement strand
GCAACCAGGGCTTCGGGGAAACTGTTTTGAAATTTTCAACTGTTTTAACTCTTCTGTTCTAAGAAATTAAGTATAAATACATTGAATCTTTTTAGAAATGGGAAAAAGTTTCAATGAGACGGGAACAGTTATTTTGGTTGGAATTTTTTAACAATTCATGAAAATACTTTGGAAAATATAAAATAGATTCACTATGACTTCAGTC
>NW_017173084.1:0-205 GCF_001652005.2 Ceratina calcarata | reverse complement strand
GCAACCAACTTTACGCCATATGAAGTTGTATTTGGACACGTAGCCAGAGATCCTTCTACACCCTTGGCACAAGACGACATATTAACCTATCCAACATATGTACAAAACCTAATACAAACGCTAGAAAGAATCCGGGAAATAACCAGAGAGAACGTAGAACGAAGCAAAGTCCGTTCTAAAGAGCAATATGACCAAAGGGCAAACG
>NW_017173083.1:0-205 GCF_001652005.2 Ceratina calcarata | reverse complement strand
ACATTAACTCGAGTATCGTAATATCGCTTAGACCTTTCTTTTGCTCGTATCAAATTTTGTTGTGCTATTGTCTGTGCTTCCCTTAATATTTCGAATAGATTATTGAGATAATCGAAATATATAATTTCTATTTAATTATCTATATCCGGCTCAGAATTCGGTATCCTGGCCGTTCTGCCGAATACCAATTCATAAGGTGTGTATT
>NW_017173082.1:0-205 GCF_001652005.2 Ceratina calcarata | reverse complement strand
CGACTCCTTCCTCAGACAGACGTGAAAGTACGGGTCCACCACCCGCTCAACAGTTTCGAATACCTGTTAGACCTTGTTTTTATGATCGACTCCGTAGTTTTAACGATTTTTCATTTGACAAAAGATTACAACAATATCAAAGATATTGGAGTCGGAGAACGTATGAATTACCTTTTGGAGGAAATGAATTGAAATTATATAAAAG
>NW_017173081.1:0-205 GCF_001652005.2 Ceratina calcarata | reverse complement strand
GAATAATCTACTTATTTTCAAAATTTCAAACTTATGTTATCGTTTTGACTTATAGCCCAAACATCCTTAATATTTACAGTTGGTTTTTAAATTCAGACTAACGTTCAAATCCTGACGAACGCTCTTTCTAGAAATTAATATTGACTTTCTGCCTTAAGGGAGTTTACAATAATAAGATTTAGCAAAAATTTTACATGGGCTCTCG
>NW_017173080.1:0-205 GCF_001652005.2 Ceratina calcarata | reverse complement strand
CTTTCATGATTATACATATGTACATAATATGTATATAATATTCGTCTGCTCGTCTGAGTTATTAATGTATCTATTATTAGATGAGTTATTATATCACCACCATGAGTTACTATATTACCACCAATTAAGCATTACAACAATTATTAAAAAGAATGTACACTGTATATATACTTATTTATTATTTTTGGCGATGCTTGATGTAAAT
>NW_017173079.1:0-205 GCF_001652005.2 Ceratina calcarata | reverse complement strand
ATTATCAACCGTAACGGTTTGTTGGATGACTCAATGTAGGAGGGCGGGGAGAGATAGACGTCAGGTAAATTTTTGCACCAAGTGCGTGCCCTGTGATCGCCATGGATTATTATATCCATCAGTGTTCGACTAGTCATTGAGAAGTGAACGTCGACGACGGCGGTGACGACGACAACGATGGACTCCCGTGACGACGAAGAACACT
>NW_017173078.1:0-205 GCF_001652005.2 Ceratina calcarata | reverse complement strand
GAACATCCATCTGTACACGGACACTTCCACTCGTTGGCCATTTTAGATTTCTAACTGTTGGACGGTTCTTCTTTATTTGAAAAACTCTCACTCACAGGTTTTGTGGTATATAAATTTATTATAAGTGCTTTCACAAACTAAACCTTTACAAAATGGATTTTATATGAATATATAAAATATAAACAAGATATAAACTCTGGTACAC
>NW_017173077.1:0-205 GCF_001652005.2 Ceratina calcarata | reverse complement strand
GGAGTGCTAGATATTGCTTCGTAATCTATACCCTTCCTGAGTTTAAACTCAGTGATAGTTTCTACATAGTTAAATAAATATAATAGTTGCTGTATCTTAGACATTTTCTGTATTATTTAAAATTTCGTTTAATACTTGAAACATTGCATCTTTCTCTTAAGGATGTATTGGCTATACAGTCAATCCCAAAAGTTTATGCACTTTA
>NW_017173076.1:0-205 GCF_001652005.2 Ceratina calcarata | reverse complement strand
GCTTTTGCTAGCTCTGCTCCGTTCTCTTCATTGCGACGAATTCGATTTTGAGTCGCACGACGGTACTGCGAATTAGCTCGTGATGGTGATTGTTTGGCTGGCTTCGTACGAGATGAACTATAAGCACGCATCGCTGCAGATAATGTAGCGAGAGCTTGCTCAGGATCATCCATCCTCGCCGCCTCCAACAACGCTTTGGTAAGTT
>NW_017173075.1:0-1159 GCF_001652005.2 Ceratina calcarata | reverse complement strand
AGGAACGCCTTCGAGAATCAATGTGGATTATTTAAAATATTTGCGAGAGAAACTATGTCTCCGGTCAAGTTATTGTTAATCAAATCTCGATGGACTGACCGGTTGAGATTCCTCAGTCTCGTCTGGAAATCATCAATTGCGCACATCATCATCTTGAGCTATCCGACTGAATTAACATTCGACGTTTTCGTATGCGCGTTCAATGATATCAAAATTCGTCGTCGGGAGAGCTCTGTGCACGAATATCCACAGTAGAAATCACCCTGCAAAAGAGTGTCTATGCGCGAAAGAGTAATTTTAGAAAATCAATAAATCGTATTCCCATTTGTTCCGAAATCTCAATCGTGCAACAGCTGATCATACGATTTTCGCTTTCCACGGATTGCTGTACGTTATAAATTGCGAAATTAGATCGGCTCAGACGGAATTCGGATATCTTTTTCCGTCTAAGCCGACCACCGACAAGAAATGATTAGCTAAACCGTTCACGATTGTAATTGTCGATACACGGTCCTCTTTCTACAATATACGCGACTCTCACGCACCCGTACTCTGGGCATATGCTCGCCTGTATGAGTCACAGCTCGGATCTATAAGAAATGGGCACCGAGCTATAATCCGGAATAAATACAAACGATAGGCCTAGTGGGCCTTCGATTTTAAATTTTCGCTTATGCGTTAATTATTTCTAAATTTCGGAGAATTAACTGACCGTTAATTCCTCTAAGAAATAATCTCCTTTTTCTTGCGCTACGTACGGAGGCACATGAAACTTATGCAGATCCCTCTGACTTAATTGTACTTTTAACAATTTGTTGTCAAATTAACGACCGGAAAGTAGTGAAATCGCAACGGTAATTGTAGTCAAGTTTCATTTGTCAGTTTATTGTTCAAATATATTGGGAGTAATTTCTGTTGACCAAGGACATATCAGGGTTTACATGTAAGATCCCTACGCATTCCCTTTCCACTCTGCTACCAAATATTGCCCGATTCTATATCGCAAATATGAGTTTTTCGAAATGGTCGAATCAATGACTTGAAACCACAGTCTCATACACAGGTCGACATACTCCAGTGGTGGGGGTACGGCTCATATTTACTACAGTTGTAATTGTCGCTCTGCTGTCCAGTGAGAATGTTGATTGTGCGCAATTTA
>NW_017173074.1:0-205 GCF_001652005.2 Ceratina calcarata | reverse complement strand
TTATGTGAACAGTCCTTTATAAGTGAACACCATTTATCCGAACATTTCGTTACATGAATAACATATTTTCTATTGTAATATTGCGTGTATTCATAATTATTACACTTATGTATTGCTAGTAGGTTTTATTTTTCATAAATAAATAACTAAATGTATTAAGGATGTATAGCCAATACATCCTTAAGTGCTTATATACATACGTACA
>NW_017173073.1:0-205 GCF_001652005.2 Ceratina calcarata | reverse complement strand
CCCGGGCTCCGAGGAGATCGGCCCCTTTTTCCTTCCTATGCAGAACTCTGGTGTATATTAGTATACCAGGATACCTGAAATAATTTTTTGAGTTATTTGGTTATCTCAAAGATGAGATATTAATATGAATATTTCTCGTTATTTTACATGTAGTCATATGGAAAGGAGCGATTTCCCAGGCTTCTATCACTAACCTACTAAGTAT
>NW_017173072.1:0-205 GCF_001652005.2 Ceratina calcarata | reverse complement strand
CCAGGGAAATAAACTGAAGGAAGACTCTTGGATTTTATTATACCGTTATAGCGTTGACTATCCATCTACTTGGCTTCTTTTTTCATTTCTATCAATACTACTAAATTCAATCGATTTTTCATAAAAATTTTCATGGGAATTAAAAAAATGTCTTATGGTAATCAGCAGTAACCAAAAGAAAACTTTCTGGTATTTGGTGTGCACG
>NW_017173071.1:0-205 GCF_001652005.2 Ceratina calcarata | reverse complement strand
GGTTTCTTTGACTTATTTATGATTATGATTAACAAAATTCATCATGAAGGATTGTAATTATCAACAAATAATAATAATTCCGTTGTTGTTACGTTTTCTCGGTTTTTCGTGTCAGTTACACGTATTGATGCAACATAAACCTATGCTTGCGAAACTCGTACTTTGTACTTACGTTTCTTACCTCGATTCTTTTTTATTACGAGAT
>NW_017173070.1:0-205 GCF_001652005.2 Ceratina calcarata | reverse complement strand
TGTTACTACAGTGATACACATGCCCGAACTATTTTCTAATATTTTATTGGGCCGAAATCATTTTTATACAATTTTTACCATCTAAAATTTTACTTTTATTCATCGACTTTCCGATTCTCATAGATTTTGCAATTGATATTTATATTTTTGATATCGAATTTTGTAGTCGACGGTAAAGACGTTAAATTCTGGAAGACTTTCAAAT
>NW_017173069.1:0-205 GCF_001652005.2 Ceratina calcarata | reverse complement strand
TAAAATTAAATCAGAGAGACGGTTTAAAAATTAACTTGTGACTTTTTTAAACATGCATCTAAGCCGAAGGTAAATACAGTTGTTTTAACGAAAGTATTTGGATGCTCATTACTGTGTCTTCATTGAATATAAATAATTTACGATGTACTTACGATACATTGTTGGGTGCGGTTGCCGAATCGGAGACGGGTGAAATATAAACAGA
>NW_017173068.1:0-205 GCF_001652005.2 Ceratina calcarata | reverse complement strand
GTCCGTTTTCCGTCGGCTATATTTTATTGACTTTATTCTGTTTAGGAGAGAAATTCTGGATATAGTTTAATTCCTGCGATAAATTCCTCCGGCGTTTCTATGAGCATTTTATAATGAATTCTTATAAATTGATTGATTGAGAGTATTGAGAATGTTTGTTATTTCGATGTTGGTTCTGGGTTCGCAGGAAGCCCGTTTTCCGTCG
>NW_017173067.1:0-205 GCF_001652005.2 Ceratina calcarata | reverse complement strand
CTGTATTTTTTCATGAATGAAATCAAAATTTTTCCATTCAACGTAAGAACTCAAGGTGTGACAACTTTTATAATAGCCTCGTAAAATTTCTAAAATTTCGCAGAATCCTATTGATGTAATATTTAATAATTGTTAAAATCTAAATGCTACGTCGCCATCTTTACTTAAGTATTCATACAACCTTAAAAGAAAAATAAAAAACGAT
>NW_017173066.1:0-205 GCF_001652005.2 Ceratina calcarata | reverse complement strand
GAGGATAACTTCGCCGCGGCTGTATTAGCGCTTATCGTCGGTCAGACGCACCTCGACCTGCTTACTTGCCAAGCAGTCGGCCAGCAGTCCAGGGATAAACATCACCTTGCCCGGTGGCACGCCAACAACTGGCCGCATGCGGCCAGTTGCTCACAAGAAACCGTGAACCTCTCTCAGGGGTCGCCATACGGCGGTTTGCAGAGTA
>NW_017173065.1:0-205 GCF_001652005.2 Ceratina calcarata | reverse complement strand
GCGTGTTGTCTGGAAAGCAACACGCCGCGGGGTGTCTGCTGGATAGCAACACGCCGTCGGGTATTGTCTGGAAAGCAACACGCCATGGCGACATAGTTTGGGGGGTAGCGTCCTCACGATTCCTAGCTACTGTTGCAGAGTCCGTACTGATGATAGCGGGTGCATAGTGCCTGAAAACAAAAAAAATAAGTGATCAGTGTATGGA
>NW_017173064.1:0-1160 GCF_001652005.2 Ceratina calcarata | reverse complement strand
CTCATTTTCAAAAGAATTATTTCACTCCGTGTTCTGGTCGGATCTATTCATGAACTGTTTAAGGATGTTTCGTTTAAACGAGTCTTCGAAACGCACTCTCCAGATCAATGTCAGGTTCATTTTAATGAAGTTCGATCTTGACTTAAACAGCCGCCGATCTCGTCAGCTTCCGGCCGTGCGATGGAACCATTTCATTCGCCGAGGCCTCGAGGGCAAGCTCAAGTGTAAAAACCTCTTCAATCGATGAAATATATCTGAAGGAAAAATCCGACGCACAGTCGAAACCCGGTTTGTACATCCGAACATTTACACTGCCAGCCATAAATATTAGGATACCTGCCATGTCAATACAATCTGACATCTTTTGCAGATTAAACAATTTTTACTTTTTCTCAGTTCGAGTCAAATTTCTTTGACAAATAATTACAGTGTAAATATTGTGTCATACACTAATTGTAAATATCGTATCATTTATTGTATAAAGGGAATTTGTCATGAAAATTGCAATTTATTAACATTCTCCATAACGAAACCCTTCCCTCCTTTAAGGTAGCTGTTGTCAAAATCAAAAGCATTGAAAATTATTTAACATTCTGCATTATATACTATCCTTTATGTATCACAAAGGGTTCTTCCCGTTAATAAATTATTATTATTTTAATATTACTATTATTATAAGTATCAGAAGCAGCAGTTGCTAGTCAAAATCCTGTACACGGGGATACGGTACACTACTGTTAACTGTATACGTATACTCGACAAGCGTGAAAATTGGGATTAACGGCATTGGTAACAACGAGAATGAGATGCGTAACAACGTAAGAGAAAACTGATGAGCGATAGTAACGAGAGAAGAAAATACGTCGCGGACTTTGGCTCGTGACCACGAAACAACTTTATGCAAATTTATATACGACATAATATGCTACTGACCTATATTTCTCACGGTCGCAACTACCACTCGGCCAGGATTCTTCTATTTTCATATAAAACCGGTATTACCGTGCGTTCTCTATATTCTTCTGTTCTTCAGTTATCAATTTCATCGAATCAAGTTGCTTTAGAACGAATCGGGTTCGCAGTGTATGAAAAATTCTCCTATAGATTTTATGCATTTATAAAAATATTTAGAAATATTGTAATGCATGGAAGTATGAAAA
>NW_017173063.1:0-205 GCF_001652005.2 Ceratina calcarata | reverse complement strand
AAATATACAACAGCTAAGATCAGTATTGCAATTGTCAACTAAGGTAATTAAAACCTTTGCTAAGCACCCGTAGCTAAGAATACAAAGGGGAGGACTTAACCTCATTTTGATGAATGCCATGCAAAATACTCAGCTGAAATGGACGGGAAAAGAGGAGCAGCGATCAAGAAGCGGTCTGTCAAGATAAGCTTGATAGAAAGTGATA
>NW_017173062.1:0-205 GCF_001652005.2 Ceratina calcarata | reverse complement strand
GGCAACGCTCAATTTAAATCCGGGAGGGAACTTCCCTCTCGTATAAAGGTCCATCTAGGCCGTGTTCCTTTCATTCATACCTGTGTACGTGGCCGGGAACGCTCGCCCGCGTGAGGCACCCGCGTCTCCGGGACGTAACAATAGTAATACGTAAAAAACGGAAACTTGACGTCTTTGGTTGATTTCACAACTTTCAAGAGCTTCT
>NW_017173061.1:0-205 GCF_001652005.2 Ceratina calcarata | reverse complement strand
TATATATTTTTTTAATGACTTTTATTGCCTGTTAGGTATATTGTCAGTAATTCGGATAGCAAATCCCAGTGAACATGGACAGGAGAAGAAACTGGAAAATTTTGGGCCTGCTGTAAATCTGCCGATTGGGCACATCGTGAGACTTTTTGTGACTAGTACCTAAAGTGGGATTATGGGCGAGGGGAAAGGTTCCCAAAGGCATGAG
>NW_017173060.1:0-205 GCF_001652005.2 Ceratina calcarata | reverse complement strand
GACGATAACGCGACGGAGACGATCCTCAGTCAGTGGAACGAAACGACGACGTCGAAGACGTCGACGACGTCGAGTACCACTCTTGCCACGAGCATTTTCTTGAACAGCGAGCAGTCGTTTCCGGAGAACGGCTCTACGCCTACGTCGTTACCGGAAACGGAAGTGACGAGCCTCAACTCCACCAGGTACTGCGACGACTGTCTAC
>NW_017173059.1:0-205 GCF_001652005.2 Ceratina calcarata | reverse complement strand
TTAACTGACCTTTTGTATTTCATTTTCCTTTGCTTCGGTTCGTTCTTTCGTTTTTTCTGTAGATATTTTTTGCTAGTCTAATTTTTCCATCGTTTGTACTTTGGCGGTTTCTGCTTGTTGAACCGTTAGTCTTGTTGTCAGTGGTTGTGGTTTCCGTGTTGTCGGTATTGTCGGTTTCTTATAGTCGTATATGTAGGAGGAGGAC
>NW_017173058.1:0-205 GCF_001652005.2 Ceratina calcarata | reverse complement strand
CAGTTTGATTATTAATAAGTCGATAGTAAAACGATGGTTTTTGTTTAACATAAAATTTCGTTTTATTTATTATCATAATAACGAGTTGTTATAGTGCATTTATTTCAATTGTGCGTAGCCAGTTCGCTGGTTATGAATTAGGCAATGGTAAAACAATTTTCCTCAAACATAACAGTTCGGTCATTTTATTATCTCAAGTATAGTT
>NW_017173057.1:0-205 GCF_001652005.2 Ceratina calcarata | reverse complement strand
TCAGACGGAAGGAGTAGGTAATGAAACAATAAAGTGTATTGTTATACACAATATACATGTAATATTGCCATGCGGCCCTCGTTTTCATCGTTGTCCTCCTCCTCGTCCTCATCCGGCGTATTTCCTGAATTGTATGCGGGGCATTTTCCGCTTCAACCTTCTAATCTGCAATCAGAAAAGGACATGATGTTTTACGTGAATGACT
>NW_017173056.1:0-205 GCF_001652005.2 Ceratina calcarata | reverse complement strand
TTCAGTTTCTCTCTGTCTTGAATTCTAGCCAATTTCTCGGTCTAAACATTGAAGAGAACTAGAAGATTCTAGTGATTTTTCAATTGTGACTTTTTATGAAGAGTACCTTTTAAAGTAAGATTCGTTTTAAATTGAAAAGTAGTCTAAAAGAATCGAATTGGAAATCTCAGAACATGAAGAAGTCGCAAAAGATGCGATTATATTA
>NW_017173055.1:0-205 GCF_001652005.2 Ceratina calcarata | reverse complement strand
GATTGATATAATGTAATATCAAATACTAACATCTTTATGTGCATAGTTTTTGCTGTATAATTTACAATAAATAAGAACAATTTTGATAGTTTCTCCACTGACGATGGCTAATTAAGAAAAACAATAAAAATTATATCGTTACTAAATTATTTACATATTGTAAACTCAATATATTTATGATTTATCAGATTTTAAATATTCATTA
>NW_017173054.1:0-205 GCF_001652005.2 Ceratina calcarata | reverse complement strand
TGCTAAATTTCTTAGGACTAAGTGTAGTACTGAAAATGATAAGACAGTATTAACAGTGATAATACAGGGTGGGGCACGTAAATTGTTGCAGAGCAATATCACTCAAACTAACAATCATATCTAAAAATGTTTCATACAATAGTTTCAGTGTTTGAGAGGGCCGCCATATTGGCGGAGGCGCTGACGCTACGCTAAGGTCAATTCC
>NW_017173053.1:0-1160 GCF_001652005.2 Ceratina calcarata | reverse complement strand
CAATACAGTTCCGAGAATATTATTTCGGACGATATTGAAATTAAATCCGAGAGACGGTTTGAAAATTAACTTATTACTTTTTTAAACAAAATAAATTCTCCAAATAATTATTGACCACTTCCTTGTGAAATTCACTCTCACTTGACTTTCCACAAGCAAATACAGAAGAAACATCAACTTTCAACGCAACGACGACCGATAGAAACGACGATGCGAACACCTCGGCTTCGCTTCGCGCATGATCACCTAGATTAGGTTAGGTTATCGTTTTATCTTTTTATCGTTTTATCGTTACATGGAGGCGGAGACCCACGTGGGTCCCCTCGACAGCGATGCCGGCCTAGGACACCGCCTGATAACGGTGACCCGTACCTCCGGCTCCGTCTCTTAAAGAGGATCGCAGCTTCATCTCCTGGTAATAACTCCGGTCTTTCACCGTCATGCAGGGCTACAAGCGCACGCGGGCTCACCCTGCGACAGGTTACTCCTCCGAAGTGCTCGAGCCCGAGCAGCCATGCCACCTATTCGGAAAGCTAAGTGGCCTGTCGGGCCTGGGATTGAACGCCTGGCAAATACCCGGGCTCGAGCTTCCCCTGCCCACCTGCGGGTTTGCCACGATCTTCGATCCTCTCGTCATTCACTAGAGCAAAGTTCGTAGAACAAATTTAAATTGTTCTTCATCTAACCGCGACCTGAGATCAGAGTGAAGGACTTGTATGATCTCAAAGCCAGGATGCACCAGAAAGAAAGATGGGGGATGCAACACAGCTGATTGTTGCCCTATGCGCGATTTGACCCTCGCGTGAATTTAATAGCCAAGGAGTATTTCCCGTTAGAAGACTACAGTTAGAAGATTGATGGGATAGAGATAGTACGGTAGAGAGTAGATCGCGGACCATTTTTGAAGAAAGGAATGGCGGCAGACCGATGGGCAGCCGCAACTTTAGCGAGTAACCCGCCATGCGGCTAATGTTCCAAGCCGTCATCGCAGTTTCTACATCCCCTGGTGATTCCCCATGTGACCCAGACTTCAGCGAGTCCGCCCTCCAGCTCAAGGCTGGAGGAGGCGTCCAAGCCTACATTTGGGGATATTTGTAACCTGGATCCTGCACCGGAGACGCCACCCGCACACCCTAACGCCGTGAAAGGTTGGGGGGGAG
>NW_017173052.1:0-205 GCF_001652005.2 Ceratina calcarata | reverse complement strand
CCGAGTTTCTTGCCGGCTCGGTCGTTTTAATGGTCGCGATGTTTAGATTCCGCGACCGGAAAAAGTTCGAATAGGGCAGAGCGCCACGGAGTATGAAGACGCGCGCGTGACGTGTCACCTGAGCGCGAGCGAGACAGAGATACCTCGCGTTTCCCACCTCGCAATGACCGAGGTAACGGCCGATTTCGGCAAGACGATCATTCCG
>NW_017173051.1:0-205 GCF_001652005.2 Ceratina calcarata | reverse complement strand
GTGCAGTATACATATTAAGCAGATAGAATAACCATTAAAAACGAATAAAAATTTTACGATAAATTGTTTCATAGAAATAATTATTCTACACTTCTGAAGAATTCTCTTCAATTTTTATACCGTTTTACTATAAATGATACAAGGAGATTTTGCATTACTTAATTTTTTTTAAATAATTCAATGGCACACAGGAATTAAGAAGAGC
>NW_017173050.1:0-205 GCF_001652005.2 Ceratina calcarata | reverse complement strand
CTCCCACGAGGTTCCTTCTCTCTTTCCTTTCCTTTTCCCATTTCGACGCTTCTTCCCCCTCTCTGCTCTATCTCTTTTTCACCTCTTCCCAACACCATCTCGCCACTTCCCCTCCCTCCTCTCTCCGCAACTTCTCCTCAACCCTCCACGCTCTTTTCCAAGCCCTTGTACTCATTTCCTCTCTCTTTGTCTCCTCCCTCACCAT
>NW_017173049.1:0-205 GCF_001652005.2 Ceratina calcarata | reverse complement strand
GGTTCCTGAATCATGGCTACATCTATTTTATTTTTAGCCATAAATTGAACAAGTGGCCGCCTTGGACCTCCTTAAGTTAACTTGAACGCATTTCAGCATGTCGCAACCTCCTGCTGTGCTATACGATCCCGATAGTCCGTCCATTGTTCTCTCAGTTGTTGCTACTGTTTTTATTTCTGGATGAGCAAGCCGCCTATTAACTACT
>NW_017173048.1:0-205 GCF_001652005.2 Ceratina calcarata | reverse complement strand
CCATACATTTTTGCTTTAGCAAAGAATCACATTGGATTTCAATTAATTCCATTTGTAAGTTTTCATCAACAATTTCAATATCGATAGACAAATGTACTAAACTGCATACAAATAAAAATGAAGTTTACTTTAAAATAGTTAATTAATATTTTTTTCAGAAAAATTTTAAAAAGTCTCGGCGGGCCACATGTGGCCCGCGTGTTTG
>NW_017173047.1:0-205 GCF_001652005.2 Ceratina calcarata | reverse complement strand
GTGAACAATTGACGTAATCATCAGAGACTAACATCGATGACCAGGGAGCGCGATTCAAATCTACGCACAATCGAGATTAATCACCCAAAGACCGCATACGGTGTTTCTAAAAATTCTGACTCGAGATAACAGCAGTTACATATCGCATGCTATGAATCGAAAAGAGGGTTAGGCGATCGGCGAACAATGACTGAGCCATGGCTAA
>NW_017173045.1:0-205 GCF_001652005.2 Ceratina calcarata | reverse complement strand
GTGTGCGGTTCAGGGAATGTCTTGGGGTGTGACCCAGAGCGTAGGAGGATGTGCTGGTAAGGTCAGTGTTATCAGGATTGTCTGTCTTAGAGGACAGGTCTTCAGTAGTAGGAGTATGGATAGGGTCGGTGCAGGGATTTGGTTTAGATATACTCTTACTGATCTCTAGGACAGTAGAGTTACCGATTGGTGATTTCTCGAAGAA
>NW_017173044.1:0-205 GCF_001652005.2 Ceratina calcarata | reverse complement strand
GACTAGGCGGCGAGAAGACTGCAAGCATCCAGTACAGCATGGACCTCGAGATCGAACATGCGACGCAGAACCGAAAATACGCTCTTGCGCCTTCGTGATTTCAAAGATCACTTATTACTCGCCTTCTCGAGTATTGGTTCCAGGCGAAAACATGTACGTGGACTTGCAGCTCGCGGACCCTGAGCCTACTGCAGACGATAGGATA
>NW_017173043.1:0-1160 GCF_001652005.2 Ceratina calcarata | reverse complement strand
ATTATTATAATAAAATAAAGAATATGCAATATTATATATTAACGATAGTCAATTTTTTCAATAGTCTCTTAAAGAGGTAGACTCCGATAAGACAGATGGACAATATTACCCACAAAAATAGCCAAAAATATGGGTTTACGTTATAGGTAGAATAAAGGAGTCGGTAAACAAATCGTGACTTCAGAAATGAATTACGAACACCAAGCTTCCTACTTGGAAAAAATATACAGAAGTGACGCGACAGTTCCCGCTATTCACACGAAAATAGGAAAGGGTTTAGATCAGATAGACAAGATAGGATAGATTAGATGGAGAGGAATAGATCTTTTAATACTAAACGAGACCCGATGCTAAAAAAGCAAAGGAAATAGTCTGTACCGCGCTTTGATCTTCCCCGGAATATGAAGAAAAAGTCACGAGTATCTATTTTGCTCCCTTTAATTTGGTATTCCATCCGAGTTTCCTCTAATAGGGTTTGGGTTTACTTGCTCGAACGAGATGTTTATTTGTACCGACGTTTGCACTCGAAACTGGTAGAATACAGAGCCGATAAAAATTATCAGCTCAAGTAATACATTTTTATTCATAAATACTATTAAAAAATAAATGCTACATCTGATTTATAAGATTATACGATATACAAAAATTATAATAAATAAATAATAAGAGATTTTTATTTTTAAATTGACTATTTCGAATGTCTTATGTTGCATAAAAAGCAGTCTAGTTATAAGAGTACAAGTTGATTTTTCACATAGAGGGAAAGATTGATTAAAAACTTGATGGATGGGCTATAGTCCCAAGGCGAATAATGTTTAAATCGAGTTCACTATCGGATTTCGAGATGGGAACTCGGACACGAGTTAAAAAACGTGGTCGTTACGGAAAGCAATAAAATGAATATAACGTAATAAATGTAAGCGATAAAAGTTTGTACGTCTTTACGGGTAATTAGGTTTTATAGCTGGTCGATGTCGGGTATGTCGGATAAATTAAGCTGTAAATTACATGAAAATTCCAAGTCGTATTGTAGGAGGTGTGAGAACAGTAATTTTTCTAAGGAGTCTGTAATCATTTTTACAATATCAGTTCTGCGTGAGAATATTCAATTATCATTATTTCCTTTCTATGTGCTTTTTTTTTATAATTCTCAGTTTTAT
>NW_017173042.1:0-205 GCF_001652005.2 Ceratina calcarata | reverse complement strand
TCCGACTTTAAACGGTCCCGACCGAACTGCACTGCTCTACCAGCGAAACTCGCTTGTGACAAAGTTCGAAGGAAAACTCCTTCGAATATCTCTCGAAAATGTAGGATCGAGGGGAAGAGAGAAATCCTCTGGGTGCAATATATCTTTACTGATATATTGCACTGGAAATTAGGATTTTAAGAATACGCAGCGAACAGCTGATTTA
>NW_017173041.1:0-205 GCF_001652005.2 Ceratina calcarata | reverse complement strand
GCGAAAGAGTAAAAGATTATAATTAAAATGTATCATTAAGTATACAAAAAAGTATTTGATAAGCAACATTCATGTCCATTTTTAGTTGTCATTTTTACTTGTGTTTACAAGTACACAATATTCTGATAATATATATATTTATTATACGATCTACAAAGAAAAATGAGGTCATACAGAATTCCTACTGACTTGCATTATTATCACT
>NW_017173040.1:0-205 GCF_001652005.2 Ceratina calcarata | reverse complement strand
GCATCGCAGATGCACGGGCACCGCGGGGGTCGCCGACGGTCAGGGTGGGGGCCCTTTTCTTGCTTATTTCATACTGTTTTAGGCTGCTACAAAAACGAGAATCCATTCGATGTTCTTTAGGGAGATTTGCGTCCTCACAAAGTCTGCATTCTGGTGACTGGCTGCTGCATTGGCGTGCACTATGTTCGCTGCTTCCACATTTATA
>NW_017173038.1:0-205 GCF_001652005.2 Ceratina calcarata | reverse complement strand
TTTATACACAATGTGAGATTGTGAACCAGAGCACACAGAGAGAAGTAACAATAATTCTCGTTTTAAGTTAGGTTAGGTTAGGTTCGTGCTTATTAGCGATCCCGGTACCTCCCCAAGGGCGAAGAGGACGACCACCGGAGGGGTTCTAGTGGGTGAAAATCCTACATAAGCCTTCGCCCCCTTAGGGGGGAAGGGTATCTTTGGA
>NW_017173037.1:0-205 GCF_001652005.2 Ceratina calcarata | reverse complement strand
TGAACATCAATTTCCTTTCGTAAAATGCAAAGTGAGCCATGGTTTTTGAATTATTGACGAAAAACACTGACCAATAAGAGCCCGCGCTAAGTCACCACCGACTGCCGCAATCCGAGCCAACCTACCCGTGGCTGGCTGCGGGTCCTACGTGTGCTCTCATTGGTCAGTGTTTTTCGTTAATAATTCAAAAACCATGGCTCACTTT
>NW_017173036.1:0-205 GCF_001652005.2 Ceratina calcarata | reverse complement strand
ATGTTTCTACTTACATTATAATTAAAATGAAGCATCTTACTGTAAATTGATTGAAAAGGATTTTTATTCAATAAATATTTAAAAAACCATAACGAGTCGCCGAAAATTATCGAATTCACAATTCCCGATGTTTATTGCTCGAAAAGAATTATCAGACTGCACCTCCCACATTTCTACTTGCATTAAACTTAAGATTAAGTGTCTT
>NW_017173035.1:0-205 GCF_001652005.2 Ceratina calcarata | reverse complement strand
GTATTAGTATTAATCACTGAATTTGGTTAACCCTTTGATTTCAAAACAGTTTTGTACATAATAATTAGTGGTCATAATCGATGTTAATAGAAACAAATAATCTTCTATTATAAAAGTTAAGAGACTGTATTTAAAATAGGAGAAATAGTTAAACATCTGAGATTAATAATTTACTATACGTTATTAAACATCTCACACAATACAT
>NW_017173034.1:0-205 GCF_001652005.2 Ceratina calcarata | reverse complement strand
GATTAATAAGGGTTATCGTCACGAAGATGTGTAATCTAATTACTCGCTCGCTTGCGACTTCTCATTACGAATTTTAACGACTACTTAGTTTCTATCACTTACCTTCGCTTACTATCGGTTACTTCGCAGAAAATCACTTGATCTTGACGTTATATGAGATATAACAACGTACATAACCAACGCACGTACCGCACGGAAGACAAAT
>NW_017173033.1:0-205 GCF_001652005.2 Ceratina calcarata | reverse complement strand
TTCATACGAACCTTTATCTGTAGATTTGGAGCACCTAAGGCCATACTCACAGATCAAGGTACAAATTTTGTCAGTTCATTAATGAAAACGATAGCAAAACGATTTAAAATCTCTCAATATAAAACGACTGCATATCATCCACAAAGTAACGGTTCTATTGAACGATCACATCATGTATTAATAGAATATTTGAAACATTATATTA
>NW_017173032.1:0-1160 GCF_001652005.2 Ceratina calcarata | reverse complement strand
AAATCGCAGTATCTACGGCCTAACGTTCGAGAATTAAGAAACCTGTTTAACGATACAATATGATTAAAGTCATGCTTCCGAAATCTTATAAAAATATAGTAATTGCCGTGCATCAATACTCCCATCTGTCAAGAGTTTAATCACATTTGCTTTCGACAAAATTAATTGATATTTATTAAGTAAAAATAAATTGAGAAAAAACATGTTTTGAGGTGAAACTAAAATTACAATTTGTCATCCTCTATGAAGTTAGTAATAGCAGTATGAACTGTCCTTGTAGCAGAGGAAATTAGATTTTATAATCCAGGTACATTACTCCGAAGATTGCCTCTCTTTATGTCTGTGACGTTTCAATCTAATCTTGGGAAATTTTAATATCATACGACACGAGTAGGTATATAGAACCTTTGTAACTTGCTTCTATTTAACCGCTTAACCCCCGGACCACTTGATTTATTCGATGATTCGCTCGCTTCCCTCCCGGGTGCCAGCTTGCAAACACACGCCGCACGTTCTACTTTAATATCCTTTATTGCTATGATTCTAAAAATTTTTCATTTCTATTACTACATAGAAGTCAAATTAGATTTTGAGAATGGAAAATGAACCGAATTCGATATCCATTGATTGAATTCGAGTGTATCCTGCAATAAGACAACTGAAGCAGGAAATCCTTTAATAAAATCGTGAAAAGATAAATCTTTACACATTCGTTTTCCTTGTATGAATTCTATAAAAAAATTGTATGAAATTTTTTTTAATTGAGACACTAAAACGGTCTATCACGGGATACGTCCTTTAGAAAGTTGCAAGAACTATCTCGCGGTAATCGCGATCTCACCTTGGTAGCTCGTAACGTCGCGGCAGATAATAAAAACTTCTTTTTTACAGAGTACAACAGTTATTCCAAGGGGTAATTGATGACGCCATTGTACACCGGCATCAGAGTGTTTGCGTTTATATCTCGAACATGCAAAAAGAGCTTTGCTTTGCCCCTTTTTACAATGACGTTAACGACAGAAAAACCGAGAGATAAGAGTTAAGTCGCTTATACAGTGTCTCTCTGTGAATAACTCACAGTCCAATAATTTTATAGAGTTTAATAAAAATCTTCGCCATTGTTTACTTACAACCATAATTTTATTCTTAGTTAATTGCCT
>NW_017173031.1:0-205 GCF_001652005.2 Ceratina calcarata | reverse complement strand
CCCATCATCCCTCTCCTACTCTCGTCTTCACACCAAAACCTAAACAATAAACTTAACACTATCTCCGATAGCTTGGCACTCAGGCCTGCAAGCCATCATCGCTCGCCTGCAAATCATTCACATCCCAATTACCCCGATCTTACGTTACAAACATCCTTAACACTAGATTGCCCAAGGAAGTAATTTTGACTGCTTTTGGGCAAAT
>NW_017173030.1:0-205 GCF_001652005.2 Ceratina calcarata | reverse complement strand
GTCCCGCAAAATTTTTTAACCGGGCCCCGCAAATGGTCACACCGGTCATGACATTCCTTTTTTTGGTTTACCATTATTAGTTTCCTCTTTGCTCGCGACATGTTACACTTTTTGTAATACATTTTTACAATAATTGTTTATATTTCCCTCCCGATGGAAGAAATCGCAATCTTCCCGCGGTTTCGATCGAGCAGTAGATTGCAAG
>NW_017173029.1:0-205 GCF_001652005.2 Ceratina calcarata | reverse complement strand
TCAGAACCTGGTAACTCAGAAACAACTTCAGTTACAATTCCCTCTATCCAGCTACGAAATTCCAGTGGATGCAGAAAACCATTGCTAATAAATTTCTGAATTGACCTGAAGAACATAAAATAATAACAACTTGAAATATACTTAACTTAACAATTTGTTTATATGTTTTATTTAATTATAATAATTTATTACTTTTTCTCTTCAT
>NW_017173028.1:0-205 GCF_001652005.2 Ceratina calcarata | reverse complement strand
CGTTTCAGTTAATCCATTTTGCTCGCGTTTTAGTTTACCCGCGCCGCGAATAGTAATTTACCAGTCAGACTTTGCTCGAGTACCAGAGGGAGAAAAGAGTTGTTGTCCTGTATCTCGGGTGGCCTGTCTCGTCAGTCGCTGGGGTGTTCCTGTTCCTGTTCCATTCCCAGGTGCAGTGCGTAAGCTCGGTGAGACGGATTGGTCG
>NW_017173027.1:0-205 GCF_001652005.2 Ceratina calcarata | reverse complement strand
TCTTCAAGGGTTCTCAAGAGGGATTCATTCTTGTTTTATACATATGTGGGATACAGGTCGACTTATAAACGTTTAAGCCAAATGTAACTCGAACGGACGCCTATATCCTCAAGAAACCCTCAGTGTTCCCCTTACCAACAAGTTTTCCGTGTAGTTTCCGTTGAAATACACCTTCTGTTAGGATTCTCAAGAAGCATTCATTCTT
>NW_017173026.1:0-205 GCF_001652005.2 Ceratina calcarata | reverse complement strand
GGTTAACTTAATACTATTGTTATATCTTAGGGCTGTTAGTGATATCTCTTAGACCTTTAGATAGAGGCGATTCACAGTCTCTAAAAAACTTCTACTACAATCGGTTGCTGCAATATACCATCCGCGTTAGTTAAAAAGATGTTCGGAACGAAAACTGGAAACGTGGATAGTAAGATATTCCTTGATTAATAAAAAAGAGATAGAA
>NW_017173025.1:0-205 GCF_001652005.2 Ceratina calcarata | reverse complement strand
GGGTTCTTTTTTTTTAAAAGTAAACCTAGCGTTCATTATTGAAATATTCGTTTCTCCTCCGCACTCCTTGTTAGGGCCACCTATCCCTAACAGTACAAAGGTACAAGTACAAGTACATAATTTGACCGTTATTGCAATGCACTAAAATCAGAAGAGGTTTGTCACACCAGTCATTGACAAATAAATTACCAGAACACATGACGGT
>NW_017173024.1:0-205 GCF_001652005.2 Ceratina calcarata | reverse complement strand
CGGTGATTTTTCGAATTCAGGGAGTAGTATAACTAGTAATAGTAGTAAATACGACGTACATCGAGATCAAAGTAATCGAAGGACCCTCTTCTCAGTGTAAGTTTTACCGATTCAGATATTTTTAATTTTTTTCATTAAACCAACAGATGGTGGAACGAGAACGTCTCCTCGATGGTTCAACGTTGCATTTTCTTTCAACGATTCT
>NW_017173023.1:0-205 GCF_001652005.2 Ceratina calcarata | reverse complement strand
GATGATTACTGCGGAGTAGAAATATGGTTAACCTTCGAAGCTATTGATTTAAGTTGCAAATAAAGCTTTCAGTTTTTTGTTTTAATGAATGCTCAACGATTTATAAGAAAAAAATTCATTTTGTTACCTAATATAGTGATTTAAATTAATGAATATTAAATAAAATCAAATATTTAATTACTGCATGCCTATTATTGTGGATTGA
>NW_017173022.1:0-205 GCF_001652005.2 Ceratina calcarata | reverse complement strand
TGTATAGGACCTTTCTTGTAGAGGACGACGAGATCTATAATTTCTGTATAAAAACATTTAGCTAGCATTAATATTTAACGAGTTATTGACCGAAAACGAAGAAACAGTTTTTTGTAAATTACTCGTAAACTATTGAAGTTAGCGATAAACTTTTACATGGAAATTGTAGATCTCGTCGTCCTCTACAAGAAAGGTCTGGTGCAAT
>NW_017173021.1:0-1161 GCF_001652005.2 Ceratina calcarata | reverse complement strand
CAGTGATGGAAGCCACATCGGACTCAGCACCGGCCGTCGAGGATCCTGGCACTACCGACGATCGAGTATGGATGCCCATCACTGATCGGGAGATTAAGTCGGCGATGCTACCGCTAGGTACCGCCGCAGGACCCGATGGAGTCACCTCGAGACAACTGAGGGCAATGCCGAAAGGGATCCTCGCTAGGATATTCAACATCATCCTGTACTGCCGACGACTACCGGAGTGTATTCGAACCGCCAAGACGGTGTTCCTACCGAAGACAGATAACGCCATGGAACCAGGGAACTTCAGACCAATCAGTATACCATCGGTGATAACACGATGCCTCCACAAGATCCTCGCTACCAGATTGGCATCGGCGGTCGAGATCGACGAGCGACAACGTGCCTACAGAGATACCGATGGATGCAGAGACAACACCTTCCTGCTCGACTTAATTCTGAAGTTCCATCACCGAAAATTCAAAGATGTTTACATGGCGTCCCTCGACGTAAGCAAGGCCTTCGACTCAGTGTCCCACGCAACAATCACCACCACGCTACAGACACTGGGCTGTCCGAAGGAATTCGTCGAGTACGTGAACACCGTCTACAAGGAAGGAACAACGACACTCCATGGCTCTAATTGGACATCCGCCCCTATTCGACCGAAGAGGGGAGTCAAGCAAGGCGACCCACTCTCACCCATCATCTTTAACATGGTGATTCATCGGCTGCTAAGGAAACTAGCACCAGAGGTGGGATGCAGAGTGGGAGGAGCCTGTATAAACGCAGCAGCATTCGCGGACGACCTCATCCTGTTTGCGACGACACCTGCAGGCCTCCAGAAGTTAATAGATACCGTGGCTAGGTATCTACAGGAGTGCGGGATGAGGATCAACCCGGACAAATGCTTGACGATCGGAATTAGAGCCAACGCCAACCTAAAGAAGACAGCCGTAGATGTTGCCACGAGGTTCCGCTGCGAAGACAGAGTACTGAGAGCGCTAGGACGGGGTGAGGTGATTACCTACCTGGGCATCAAGTTCACGGCCTTAGGACGGGCGGGTGTCAAACCCGCGGAAATCATCACACCTGGTCTAGAGGCGCTGACGAAGGCCCCACTGAAGCCACAACAAAGACTCTTCGCACTTAGAACTGTGCTGATTCCCGGGCTGT
>NW_017173020.1:0-205 GCF_001652005.2 Ceratina calcarata | reverse complement strand
AATATTAACGTTCCTTAACCATTTTTATCTTAAAAAATTGCTCCCAATTTGCTCCCTCGGAATCTAAATTTGCTCCCATCGTAAATATTATATTTAATGAGATATTTGCAAATAAAAAAGCAAATATTTGTTATCTGCGAAGCAGGTACTAAATGGTCTTTTTACGCAAATATTGTGATGCCAAAAAATTGCTCCCGATCGGTTT
>NW_017173019.1:0-205 GCF_001652005.2 Ceratina calcarata | reverse complement strand
CTCATAATAGCCTTCAGGTGTCACAAATGCCGCTTTCGCTATCGAGTTTTCCGCGACTGGTACCTGGTAATATTCCGATGCTAAATCGAGACCTGTAGAATACTTGCAACCTCGTAATTAGTCTATTTGATCATCAATAAGCGGCAACGGATATTTATCCCTAATCGTAATTGCATTAAGTTTTCGATAATCGACGCACATTCTA
>NW_017173018.1:0-205 GCF_001652005.2 Ceratina calcarata | reverse complement strand
GGATTTAAAAAAAAAAACTGACACGTGTTCTTTAGTGTTTCGAATAGGGAAAAAGATAGTATTACTAGTTTTTTAATGCGTGGGCGTTTTCAAGGTTATTTTAAAGTAATTTTGTCTTTTTTATTTTAGAATCATATTCTATGTAAAAATATGCAAAACTTGTTTGAAATATTCTTTTGTAAGTTCAATGACCTAACATCTACTT
>NW_017173017.1:0-205 GCF_001652005.2 Ceratina calcarata | reverse complement strand
GTGCTGGCGAATCACCCGCTGTCTTCCAGGCAGTACGCTTATCGAGTAGGACATTTGGTGGAGGCGGCGCTTCATGGAATTACCGGACAATTCGAAGAGGCGCTTTACGGTGGGAAATACGCGGTGGCGTGTTTCATGGATATCGAGGGAGCGTTTAATCAGACTCCGAGAGAAGTTATAATTAAGGGTCTGTTGGATCATAATG
>NW_017173016.1:0-205 GCF_001652005.2 Ceratina calcarata | reverse complement strand
GATATAAGGACAGGGTGGCCAGCCGAGCCCCAATGCATGTATGAAAAATAAAAAAGATGAAATTGATTTGTAAAATCTAGAAACATCATTAGAAGTAATTTATATAATATAAAATACAAAAAATAGTCAGTCAACTTTTTGACAGGACAGCAAGAAAGTGTTATTAATCAGCGGTTATTGTTAATGGCAATGTATGAAAAACAGG
>NW_017173015.1:0-205 GCF_001652005.2 Ceratina calcarata | reverse complement strand
CCGCCACATTTGAGTTATGCTTATTTCTGGTGTACGGAGGTTTAGAGAGGGTGGCGTATCCTGCTAATTAATGTCGTCCAAAAGTTCAACAACAGAGAGATCATACGCTATCTTACAAGCCTTTCCGGAACGAGTTATAGCAACTGATCCACTCTATGACCTTCTTTGCGCGCCGCCTGGCAGTTGATTGCCAGTGTTGTTGAGG
>NW_017173014.1:0-205 GCF_001652005.2 Ceratina calcarata | reverse complement strand
TTGTTTCTTCCAACTTCGCACGTGCACACCAAATACCAGAAAGTTTTCTTTGGGTCACTGCTGATTACCATAAAAGTACATGCACGTCTTAAGTCATTATAATTTTTCAAAAAACCCATGAATTGATTTCAAATTATGCAGGTAGCTTTATAATAGTAATAGGAATGTATAATAACAAATTCAACATGCTAGCATTGTTTAAGTA
>NW_017173013.1:0-205 GCF_001652005.2 Ceratina calcarata | reverse complement strand
GTGGCCGGACGTCCCGATTCGAGCCAACGCTACCGATTCGGAGATCGCGTCAACCAAGCGCTCTGATTGGTTGGAGTTTTTTGTTAATAACTTCTCAACCATGCCTCGGACAACTTTCTCGAGACACTAAGGAACATGTTGTTTAAAATTAGGCCAGGAACCTCCCATTTCAATATCTTACACTAGTTTTGGGACACCCTGTATT
>NW_017173012.1:0-205 GCF_001652005.2 Ceratina calcarata | reverse complement strand
CTAACCCATTTTTTAAATTTCTTGGTAGGTGTGCTCGACCTAATAGCTTCTGTAACTATTTCAGTGAAGAATGAGTACTTATCAGACGCATTGAGCTCATTATAGGTTTGAGAATAAAATGCATTAATAGAGTTTTCAAGAATAGAATCAAATTTTTGCCAATCTGTGCGAATAGTATAAAGTTTGAACGTCTTTTTGAAGTAAT
>NW_017173011.1:0-205 GCF_001652005.2 Ceratina calcarata | reverse complement strand
TGGCTATTAAAAAAAATTATCATTTGCCTTCGTATAGCATATGCACGTGCAATCGGTCGAAGGAGCAGGAGCGAAAGCGTTTGTTGGTCGTCGAAGGATCCACGAGACACGAACATTTAAAGGGCAGGTTTGCAGTTTGGGTCTTGCGGAGTCTTGCCGTTTACCTGATACACGTATACGGAAAAATTACGCATGTAGTGGTACG
>NW_017173010.1:0-1162 GCF_001652005.2 Ceratina calcarata | reverse complement strand
GTTATATCCGCTGTACTATAGCCAGAGTCCTCGTCGCTCCGCTTGTTTCGTCCTAGTCTTTCTTCTGTCGTCTGTTTAGCTTTTTCCTACCCATGTGAGAATCCTTCTGGAAAATATAATTTTTGCCAATATATAATTAGTCATTGTTTTTAGTGCCTTTGGGTTTCTCTTTTTTCTTTTTTTATTACCTTTGGTGCTTACAGGGATCTTCGTCGGCAGTTCTGGATGAATCATTCACGTGTAAGCTTCTTCAATTACTGCTTCGTTTTGGATTTCAATTTCCATCCCCTCAAATCCGTCTAAATTTGTCGATAGGATGAGCTCATCCCCCATTTTGTCAAACGTTGGACTCGCTGTTGCCTAAAGTAGTGTCTCCTTTGTTTTTCCAGTTTCGTTTCGTCCGGAGCCGTTTGTTGAATTGGGTCAAAGTCATCTTCCGAAATTTCCGGCGACGTTTCCTCTCTGATCGCTCTCTCTTGTTTTATTGGTGTTATTGTCAATATATTGAACTTATGTACCGCTCATCTGTCGAGCGATATTCGGTTGCGTAGTTTTCTCAGCTTCCCCACTGAGCTACCGTCGATTTCTAGGGTGACAATTAATCCCGTTCTCGTTTGTTTTTCCCTAGCGACTCTCCATCGCAAGGTACTTATATCGTCGTTATACTTCTTTATCTTTTGAATAATAATGCTGCCATCGTACCGGTGGTGGGTCGTTCTCCCTTCTACCAAGAACCGATTGTCTAGTTCTTGCTTGTCCTCGATTTTCAGTGTGCATCCACTCGAGAATTTGATAAACTTTGCTGCGACCTTTAACCACTTCAACGTGGTCAATGTGTCGCATGTTATTAATATCCCCCCGTTTTGGGGGAAAAACGATTGGAATTCTGGTCGGATGTGTTTCAGCGATTTCCTCTGTCTCGCCCCTATATAGTTGAGGACGCACTGGTTTAGTGCATCCCCGAACTCGTCCGCATCCTTGTTGGTGAGAGTTCATCATCTGCATCAGATGCATGGGGGCACGTAGCTTGATTGTTACAGCGTTGTAAAAAATTGGAAACGCAGGAGTATATGCGCAGGCTTCGGTCACCTCGCGTGATCCTCCGCACGACGAATCAAGGATATCGCGTGATCCTTCACGCGACGAATCGGCGATACCGATT
>NW_017173009.1:0-205 GCF_001652005.2 Ceratina calcarata | reverse complement strand
GCCGACTCTCTGGAGCCCCGCTATTAGCTATGGTGGGAGTGAGGGCTTTGGGAGGGACCCGGGCAGACTGGCGCTCCCTTGGGCTTAGAGTCGCCGTATACGATGAGTTAAGGGAAAGAAGGATCATCAACCCTTCAGGAGATTCGTGGGCCATGCCCGCAAAGGGAGCATGGACTAGAGAAGAAATATTCTCATCAAATTGGGG
>NW_017173008.1:0-205 GCF_001652005.2 Ceratina calcarata | reverse complement strand
CGCCTTCCCAATAGATTCGGAGGAGCTAATACATAAGTAAGTACGGAAGATAGTTCCCCACATTAACTTTACATTAGAGAATCCGTACGATAGTACGAATCAACAAGAAGGTACGTTTAAGAAACTTATTGAATAAATTTTTTAAGAAACACTTACACATATAAGTTATAAATTCCTTTTTATTTTTGAAATCAGCAGGACCATC
>NW_017173007.1:0-205 GCF_001652005.2 Ceratina calcarata | reverse complement strand
AGCTAGCCCTCTTAAATACTTCCTCTTAAACATAGCATCCAAAAAGAAACTTAATTTGCGTAAAAGAGTTTGTTGCAATAATAGTAATAATAAAAAATAAAAGTCTCTTTACATAACATTTGTAACTAAACGTTATATGTTACTTAGAATAACTATGCATTTTAACTTACATAAAGGTTGACCTATTCAGTGGTCGATAGTATCT
>NW_017173006.1:0-205 GCF_001652005.2 Ceratina calcarata | reverse complement strand
GCAGTTGATTGGCAGCGCTGTTGAGGACAAACTTTCGGTACTGCTTTCATAGCATGCCGAAATCGTCAGCTTGAGGATGGTCGGCAGGCGGTGGTGCCTAACGGGTTTCTGCCTGAGCGATGTATTAAGACCAGCATCGGCGATGTCAGTGTCAAAACGCCTCAGGTCAGGGACCTCAGTGGTAACGGCATACGTTTCAATAGCG
>NW_017173005.1:0-205 GCF_001652005.2 Ceratina calcarata | reverse complement strand
TGTGAAAGCAGTACCGCAAGTTCGGCCTCAACAGTGCTGGCGATCAACTGCTGGGTGCCGGTACGAAGAAGGTCATGGAGTGAATTAGTTGTGATAACTGATTCAGGCAAGGCCTCTACGGTAGACTTGGCCATGGCGTATCATCTTTCTGTTGTTGAAATCTTGGACGAAATCAATCAGCAGAATACACCACTCTCTCCGAACT
>NW_017173004.1:0-205 GCF_001652005.2 Ceratina calcarata | reverse complement strand
TTTTATATAAAAATCAGGATAAGTATTTTTGAAATTCTGTAAGAATCAATTCAAATGGAATTAGAAGATACATTAAACTATATTTTATTCATTGATTACAAACACTCTTTCTTTATAAGGTACCAATTTTTCAAATAGTACCGAATATTCAATCTCTATCAGGAATTATGGGCAATTTCTTAAATCACATCTTTTAAATCAATTT
>NW_017173003.1:0-205 GCF_001652005.2 Ceratina calcarata | reverse complement strand
TTTTAAGTTATCCAAATCTCTTCAAGGTAAAAATAGCAATAACAAAACATAATAAAAAGCTTCAGGTTGATTATCACGATTGTACTTCCAATGATTTATCAAGTAAGGTTTCTTTCGTTTCCTGCAATAACATTCGCCGTTCATTTGCCGTTTTGTAGTATTCTGCTTTGTAAATAGGCTTATTCTTAACAACGTCAAACCATTT
>NW_017173002.1:0-205 GCF_001652005.2 Ceratina calcarata | reverse complement strand
GGCTTGGGAGTCAGTGGAGACGCTGTCGGCCCAAGTCAGCGGACTATATCCCTCGTTATGCCCTGACCCGGCGGATGCAGGGTCCCATTTGAGGGTCCGAGGTGGCTGGGGCAAATGGAGGGACGAAGTTGAACGATTAATATGGAAACAAAATCGAAAAGGAAATTATTGAAGGCCGAAGTTGTGCTCCAAAAGCTGGAGCACG
>NW_017173001.1:0-205 GCF_001652005.2 Ceratina calcarata | reverse complement strand
GTCTGAGTAAAGCCTTTGTGGGATTCCTCTCCGTGAGGTAAACCGTCTGTATGTTTGAATGAAACCTTCTGTTGAGTAATCCGTAACGAGTTCGAGATGGACTGCTGACGTTGAGGGACAAACAAAAACACATATCCAGCCCTTCTGTGGTTTTGCACCTCGCCCTTTCCACGTAGTAAGTATGATTGGTCCCGCGTAGTCAACA
>NW_017173000.1:0-205 GCF_001652005.2 Ceratina calcarata | reverse complement strand
CAAATCATCCGAATAAACAATGTTAAAGTCGTCGTCCATGTCTACATCCATCGTCATTGTCGTCGTCGTCGTCATTGTCGTCGTCGTCGTCATTGTCGTCGTCGTCGTCGTCGTCGTCGTCATTGTCGTTGTCGTTCGTTCTATTCAATATTCATCAATATCCACCAAGTCCTCTACGAGTTTATTTCCGTACTGTTGCAGCACA
>NW_017172999.1:13629-14297 GCF_001652005.2 Ceratina calcarata | reverse complement strand
GCGCACTAAGGGCCAAAAATGGGTATTTCCGGACGAGGTTGATGTTTGAGCACGAGTGGCAATCTCGGGCGCCAGAGGCGCTGGATCATCATCCGAGTTTGGAAAGGTCGGAAGATTCGGCCGCTATCGCATACCTTATTTTTTTATAAAATGGGTATAAAGAAGACCATTTTTCGTCGTCTACAAAGTGGATCGAGAATATACTTTGCCGAGTTCTCCATTTGATACGGACTTCGTGGGAGTGCGAATATTTAAAAACATATTAGAATCATATATCTCTATTTTACGGCCCTAGGGCAGGAAATAGAGCAAAGTGGATGTATATACACAGTGATTCTGATTTGTTTTTATATAGGGCAGGAAAACTCTACTTTCGGTCCACTTTATGGGCGCCGAAAATAGTACATTGTGTACCTAGGGCGCAAAATAGGGCATTCTAGGACCGGCACGAGTGTGATTTCAAATCACGACAAATTCACACGAGTGATAGAATGCCCTTCGCGCCCGCGGTGCACATACTATTTTTTGACACTCCGGGCGCGAAATTCGGTTTCTCGTGCGTGTTTAGCGGGCGCAAAATAGCACATTCCCGCCCTAGGGCGGAAAAGACGGAAAATGATATAATTACAACTTCGATGGCTTTTGTTATCGATTAATTTCTCGGCCGG